>NC_133620.1:472224295-472376795 GCF_048593235.1 Sminthopsis crassicaudata | reverse complement strand
GTCTCCAGTCCATCCTAAACTGACACATCCAAAGCTCATCTGATTGGGTTATTCCCTTAAGGACTCCTCATTGCCTCTAGGAAACAGCAAGCAAACCAATTCCTCTGCTTAGCATTTGAGCCCTTTACATTCTGACTGAAAGGGTTCACCTCTAATTGCTAATTCTGCAGGACTTTCAGCAATTCACAGAACCTCCCTGGGCCTCAGTTTCCTTATCTGTAAAATGAGCTGATTGGACTAAATGGCTCCTTCCAGCACTGGCTCTATGGTCTTATCATCCCCATTCCTCTTCCAGCCTGGACCCAGGACTTTCCTTTTGTAGACCTCAAAGCTCAGCTCTAGGACCAACCCCTGATCCCATCATCCATCCAATGGTAATGTCTTTACTTTGAATATATTTTGTATTGAGTAATAATGACAGCTAGCCTTCACGGGGCACTTTAAGATCTGCAAAGTGCTCATCTGGTCTTCTCAACCACCTGCAGAAGTCACTACTATAATGAGGAAACTGAGGCAGACAGAGGTAAAGTGAGACTCAGACTTCTAGTTAGTATTGGAGGTCCAGGGCTCTCTCCACTGAGCCTCCTAGCTGGCTCACCTGAGTGCGAGCTCTCTTCTAGCAGAGCATGAGCCCTTTGAAAGCTGGTCCTGTGGAGGTGCTGTCTCTGTTTTCTGTGTTCCTAACATCTAGTATTCTGCATGCAACACAGTGGGCATTTAATAGATGCTGTTGGTTTGAACTGAGTGGGATTTTGTGTAGCCTTAGGAGAATACATCCTCCTCCAGGGCAAGGCTTTGATTTCCCTTTTATTTTTGTGTCATGGGCACCTAGCACAGTCCTTGATAGGACATCTCATGTGCTGGTTGGTACACAGAAAACACTTAATAAATGCTCCTTGAGTTGAATTGAGACAGAGCCAATTAAGAACCTCAACTCAGAAGATGCTCCAGATTTGATTTTTGTTGTCCTTTTCGAACCCTGCTTTGGAAAACAGATAGTCTAAGAAAAAGATGCTAAATGTTTCTTCAATGAGGGATTCAGTTCTCTTTTCCTGTCACATTAGCAACTGTAATTGCTAATTCTTGTCATCTGCCCAGCCCCAAATAATCGTCCTCATCCAGCTTCAGCTTGTCTATACAAAGTGAAACCTATTCATGACAGAACAAGGCCATACTAGTGCTCTTCCATGAGCAGGTGATTTATATTCCCCCCTGAAAGCCTCAGGTGTGGAAGCTCCTCTGGATCCTGAGTTTGGGTTAAATCATTCCTTAAGAAAAAGGGAAAGGAAAGCAAGACAAACGCCCCGATTACACAACCAGCAGCTGGAGCTCTGATAGTGAGCTTATAAAAGGGAGTAAGGGGACTTGCCGAATCTGGAGGCGTAGTCTGGCCTGGGGATCATGATGATCTTCTGGTAGACTTTGCACAGGGGTTTGATATCAGCCTCGAAAGGGCGCTTGGTGGTCCCCACGATCAGGATTCGATCCTCCGGCTTCATCTGTTTTATAATTTTGGGCAGCTGTTTTTTCAGGCGTCTCGGTTCCATCTGGGGAAAAGAAAGAGGAGAGGGACTGATTCAGAGAGAAACAGAGAGACAGACAGAGACAGAGAGACAAAGACAGAAAAATAGACGCAGAGAAAGAGACAATGAGAGATACAGAAAGGTAAGAGAGACAGAAAGCGAGAGAGAAACAGAGAGAGGCAAGACAGAAACAGACACAGAGAAAGAGACAATACAAAAAGGTAAGAGAGACAGAAAGAGAGAGAGAAACAGAGACATAGAAATACAGAAAGAAACAGAGGTAGAGAGAGACAGAAAGAGAAAAACAGAGATAGAGAGATAGAGATGGAAAGAAACAGAGGTGGAGACAATGAGAGACATAGAAAGGTAAGAGAGAGAGAAAGACAAACCAAGAGAGATAGAGAGATAGAGACAGAGATAGAGAGGTTAGCTTGGATAAATGGGAAGGATTAGAGTCAGGGAAAATCAATAAACATTTATCATGTACCTACTATATCCTGGACATTAAGGCTACATTCTTTGCTAAACTTAATGAAGCATCAGGAAGTTTTGAGTTTTTCCCAGAGAGAAAAATCTCCTTAATTCTGAGTGCTGGAACAACAACTGGAATGTCTGATCAGTTCAGGACTTGCTTCCTAGTAGGGCCTTGTGATTTGGCTGCTGGTGCTTCCTCCATTATTCATTTAGGGAACAGAGGAAGGAAGGAAAGAAAGAAGGAAAGAAGGAAGGAAGCACCTGTCCCAGGGGCCGATCTTCCAAACAAGCCTGGGAACCACCCACTGCTTCTCTGCAGGAAGGAAGCTTTCTGGGCTTCATGAGGAGATCTGGATGGAGCAGGCTTTTTTTCCTTCTCTTGGTAGGTTTTGTAAGTGAATTGATTTTATAAAAGGAGCTCAGTGTTTTCAGTGTCTGGCGCATCAAGGACCTGGTCATGGAAGGGGATGGAGCTTCTCTGTTAAATGCAGTTCTTCCATAATCAGATGTTTCTTGTTTTTATAGGGGTTGGCCACAAATAGAAGGATAGGAGCCACAACACATAGGTCCTGAAGCTCCCAGATTTAGAGGTGAAAGGGATCTTGGAAGCCACTGAGTCTCATTTTACAGATGGTGAGACTGAGACCCACAGAGGTCAAGTGTCTTGCCCAATGTCACAAGACAGATCACAGGTTCATTTAGCTAGAAATAAGGGAGACCTCAGAGGTCAATTATTCCAATCCCTAGTGATTGGAGGCTGGATTTGGACTCAGGAAGATAATTCTTCCTATCAACTATCAACATATTTGCTTCAAATCAAAAGAAAGAGCCATATGGGGTATATTAAAGTGGGCCTATCATTGATTTCAAAATCTGCATTTAAGGCGAAAAGCCTCAAAGCCAGCAGTCCCTAGTGGCTTTGGGCTGTGCCATGGTCATCATTAGCTTACAATTAGCCCAGAAGTAGTGTCGGGTCCTTGGGAGTTGGTGTCCACAAGCAGCTAAAAGCAACATAAAGAACTGCTTCTGGCTCTTGGGAGGCCTAGAGGCCTTTGAAGTCCACACAATAGCCATAGATGTAAAACATCTAAAAAGAGGATTTTTTTTTTGGTTCCCAGAACTTTCTTTTCTGTGCATTGGAGCTGGAATAAGTGGTCTCAGATAAAGCAGGCACAGGCAAAACCAGGGGAGAGAAGAGAGACAAAGGGGCTGAGGTGGTAGGCTGCCTTGTCCACACTGAGGTCTTTAAGCAGAGGCTGGATGAGCACCTGTTGGATGTATTTTTTACAATAGTGTTTTATTCTCCCCCCAGGAACATGTCAAAACAATTTTTAACATTCATTTTTACAAAATTTTGAGTTTGAAATTTTTCTCCCTCCCTTCTTTTCCTTCCTCTCTCCCTAAAATGATAGGAAATTTGATATGGGTTATACATGTAAAACATATTTCCATATTAGTCACATTTCTGAAAGAAGAAACAGATCAGAAGGGAAAAAACCTGAAAAAAGAATAAAGTGAAAAAACATGTTTCGATCTACATTCAAGGTCAGTTCTTTATCATTTTCTTTCATGAGCCTTTTGTATTTGTCTTGGATCATAATAGTGCTGAGAGGAGCTGAGTAATCATTCATAGTTGGTCATCCCACAATATTGCTGATACTGAGCACGATGTTTTATTTTTCTCTTTCTGCTCATTTTACTTAGCATCAGTTGGTTACTTGGTACATGTCTGTTCAGTCTTTTTGGAAATTTGCCTGTTCAATATTTTTATTGCATATTAAAATTCCATTACATTCATATACCACAACTTGTTCACCATTCTCTAATTTTTGGGCAACCCCTCAAGTCCCAATATTTTGCCACCATGAAAGGAGCTGCTATATTTTTGCTCATGTAGGTTTTTTTTTTTAAACAATCTCTTTGTGCTATAGAACTAGTAGTGATGTTAGTGGATCAAAGGGTGCACAAAGTTTTAAAGTCCTTTGGATATCATTCTAAATTGCTTTCCAGAATGATCGGATCAGTTCACAAATCCATCAACAGTGCTTTAAGAGTCCCAATTTTCCCATATCCTTCTCCAACATTTATCATTTTTTTTTGTCATATTAGCCAATCTGATAGGGATGATGTGGTATTGTTTTAATTTGAATTTCTCTGATCAATAGGGATTTAGATCACTTCTTCATATACCTATAGATGACTTTGATTTTATCATCTGAAAATGGCCTGTTCAATATCCTTTGATCACTTATCAACTGGGGAATAGCTTGAATGTGTGTGTGTGTGTGTGTGTGTGTGTGTGTGTGTGTGTGTGTGTGTGCAAATTTGATTCAATTCTTTATAATTTAAGAAATCAGTCCTTTATCAAAGACACTGCAAAGCATTTTTCCTGCCTTTCTGCTTTCCTTCTAATCTTGGTTCCATTGTGATTATGCAGAAACTTTTTAATTTGATAAAATCAAAACAGTGTTTTGCTTCTATCTACTCCTTCCCCCAGTCTTCCTTTCTATAACCTCCCTTTACTTAATCTTCCTTTCTACTTCCTTGTTGGGTAATATAGTTTTCTATATTCAACTGGTTGTGTACATTATTCCCTCTGAGCAAATTCTAATAAGAGAAATACACAAGAAATACGCATCACCTACCCTCCCATCTTTCCCTCCACTGTAATAAATCTTTCACATCTCTTCATATGAAGTAAATTACACCATTATATTTCTTCCTTCCTTCTGCAACCAATGTATTCCTCTCATTCCTTAATTTTTTTGTTCTCATTCCTTCAAATTCACCTCATTCCCATACCCTCTATGTATATTCCATCTATTTGTGGTATAATTTTTAAGAATTAAAAGCATCATCATGCAGGGATATAAATAATTCAGCTCTGTTGAATCCATTTTGTTCTCTTTTAAGCTTCTCTTGGGTCTTGATAGTAAGAGATCAAATTTTTTATTTAATCCTAGTTCTTTACCTTATGAAAGTCTGAAATCCTTCTATTTCATTGAGAAAAAAATTTCCCCTTTGAAGTATTATGTCTAATTTTGATGGATAGGTGATTCTTGGTTGTATTTCTAGCCCCTTTTCCATCTGCAATCTCATGTTTCAAGACCTCTGATCCTTTAATATTGTTACTGCTTGGTCCTGCACAATCCCAATTGTGGTTCCTCAATATTTAAATTGTTTCTTTCTAGCCACTTGCAGTAATTTTTCTTTGACCTCATAGTTCTGAAATTTTGTTATAATGTTCTATGGAATCTTTATTTTGGGATCTCTTTCCTGAGGTGATCAGTAGATTCTTTCAATGTCTATTTTGCCCTCCGGTTCCAGGATATCAGGGTGATTTTCCTTAATTCCTTTTAAAATGGTGTCTAGAGGTCATGGCTTTCAGGTAATCCAATGATTCTGACATTGTCTCTCCTGGATCTATTTTCCAGGTCAATTGATTTTCCATTGGTGTATTCTACCTTTTATTTTTCATTTTTTAAAAATTTCTGATTGATTCTTGATTTCTCACAGTTATTAATGACCGCATGTCCAATTCTAACTTTTAAAGCTTTCCTCAGTAAGAATTTGTATTTCCTTTTCCATTTGACAAATTGTACTTTTCAAGCAAATGTTTTCTTTTTCCAAACTCTTGATTCTTTTATATATATATATATATATATATATATATATGTATATATATATATATATATTTTATTTCTCTCATTTCTTTTCCCAATTTTTCTTCTACCTCTCTCATATGACTTTTAAGCTCTCTTTGGAACTCTTTTTGAGCCAAAGACAACTTCTCTTTTTTCTCTGGGGCTTTGCCCATAGGTATTTGACATTATTGTTCTTGTCTAAGTTTGTATCTTCATATTCCCTGTCACCACAATGACTTTTTTTTTAATCAGATTTTTTTTGTTTTGTTTTTGCTCCTTTTTTTTTACCTTTCCCCTTTCTTTTAAATATGAGCTCTTGCTGCTGGGGTGGAAGGGGGACTATCAGGCTTCTTGTGCCAGGACCTATAGGTTATTTACCTGGTGCTGCACTTATGTTGCCTCGAGGTCTACAGGGGAGTCTCAGGTCTGGTCTGAGGGTGTGTGGCTAGGGGAAAGCTGGCACTGCTGGTGGTTGTAAGGATCTGGCAGCTTACTTGTGCTAAGCCAGGGTCCTTGTCCTGGTTTGGCTGAGTCTGGGGGAGTGTTTCTGCCTTCCCCAGGGCTAGGCTAAAGCACTCGTGTTCTGGCCACTGGTGGCTGCCTCTTTGTCCAGGACCATGGTGAAGCTCTCAGAGCTGGAGTCTGCCCATTCCCCTGGCTATGCTGGGGCACTTGGGGGGGTCCTGATGTTGGCGTTTGCCTGCTCCACAGCCCTGGGGCTCAGATTCTGGTTTGCTGAGGTAGGACTTACTGCTGGCTTGCTTCCTGTCCTAGATTGTGCTGTCCTTTTATGTAAGACAGACCTTTTCTGGCAATCTTCTAAGTTTCGTGGGTTAAAAGATGATTTCACCCTCATTTTTTGCTGCTGCTTCTGTTCCATGATTTGTTTCAGGGTGCTATTTTCTGGTTGTTTGGAGGTGAATGTGGGAGAGTTCTGGCAATTTGCTGTGGACTCTGAATCCTGGCTCCTGGAAGTCTCAAAGCTTATTAAATATGTTGTAATTGGTATTCCATTTTTGACATGGATTGGACTGGGTGCCTTCCAAGGTCTTTGCTTAGGCAACCTTCTGTGCATGCTACATACAGAGAAATGGTCCAGTAGCCTGAGAAGTGGCTGGGGATGCCTTTGAGGATGTTTGAAAGTTCATTAACTGCCCTCATCACTGCTGCATGGCAGCTGGGATCAGCACTGTCCTCGGACCCAGCCAGATGGTATTTATGGTGACCCAACGACAAGACTGGGTATTTCAGGTGGCTTTCAAGGTCAACAGCCATGAAATGTCCTTCTAAGTGACCACCTTACTCCTAAAGCTTAGTGATAGGTGAGGAAGATGTTGTTGGAACTGGCTAGGTCAGAAAACAGATCTTCATGGGGTCAAAATTCACTCCTGCCATTGGGATTTGGAGTCCAGCTTTTGATGATACCCCCACCCAGTATGGTGTGGGGTGCCTTCTACCCTAGGGAGTTCAATACTAGCACCTTGGGGTACCCAGAAGTTCTGAGGGCCTTCATTTCACTTCACTTTGATGAGTTTACATTCATTGGAGCCAAGATCTATGTCTGCAATCTCTTCCTATTTCCCCATCAGCAAATACTATAATTTACAGTTTTGGAGGGAAAGTAGGTGGGACCAAACATGTGACTTTCATCACAATAGGGTCCAAGTGATGAGTAAATCCTCTCTCCCAAAGCAAATCGATACCTTTTCTAGAACTTTCAAGAGCTGTCTAGAGAAATGAGAAGTAAATTAACTTGTCCAGAGTTACACAGTCAGTTTGTCAGAGTTGGGACTTGTTCCAGACCCCTGACTCTAGATCCCTCTTCACTATATCACATGGCCTTGTGCATAGTTGGCACTTTCTGCACATATTGAGTTGAAGCAAAATGTAGTGATGGGAAATAGGAGGAAAAGACAAGGGAGAACAGGGAAGAATGAGTGAATGGATAGAATAATAAAACTTTCTTTTTACCATGTCTTAGGGAGAATAAACATATGACCTTGCAGTGTATTTGGTGTCCTGATCTAACATCTCTATGGTCCATCTCTGGAACTAATCAGAGATAGTTGCCCAGTCCTCAAGAGGTTTACATTATGACATGATTCCTCTTATCTAAAATGAGGGAATCAGACCAGAAGAATCTGGTCTGATTTTAAAGTTACAAAAGTGACACATGTGTAATAAAAACAAATTGCAGGAGAGGGAGAGGACAAAGACAATTTGGAACTCAAAATTTAGGTTTTGTTTTGAGGCTGGGGTTAAGTGACTTGCCCAGGGTCACACAGCTAGGAAGTGTTAAGTGTCTGAGATCAGATTTGAACTCAGGTCCTCCTGAATTCAAGGCTGGTGCTCTATCCACTGTGCCACCTAGCTGCCCCTTGGAACTCAAAATTAAAAAAAAACACCCAAAAATGTTAACATTTTTGTTTCCATGTAAATTGAGAAAAAAATAAAAGTGAAATGAAAATAAAGTACCTATGTAATGAATGGTTCAAATCTTTCTTCTGCCACTTACTGTGTGACTTTGTACAAACTACTGAATCTGAGTTTCACTTTCCTTGTCTGCAAAATGAAGTGTTAGATCAGGTGGCTTCCAAGATCCCATCCAGCTTTAAGTCAATGGTCTTATGATCTTCCATTTGTCATTTCCCCTTTATGGGCCTGTCAAATGAGGGATCTGACCTAGAAGGTCTCTGAGACATCTTCCACTTCTCTGATCTATGATTCATTAACAGCCCCATAAACACATATGATGCTATAGATTCCCTTGACTCCTAAAGCAGACAACTGCTATACTGAGGACACAGTAAAAAAATTCCAAATACCCAATCCTTCTGAAGTCCCCAGAGTCTTTCTCTGGGATAGACAAGCTGAGGAGCACAGTGGGGGAGGGTGGCCATCATATTCTCCTTTTCCATCTTCCTTTGGACGATTTGGCTGGTAAAAACCCACTAAGTTGTCAGAGGCCCTAATGCTAAGTCCCAAATGGCAGAACTAAGTCTCTTTGACCAGTTTGAATGTATTTCCTGAGTCAGGTTATCCCATTTCATCCAATTCTAAAGCTTTTCAATGAGTAGTATTCTGTTGGTTAAGTGGGTGGGATGGTTGGGTGGCTGATTTATTCATTGATTCCCACATTTACATTTAAAAATCAGTTTTCCATTATGGGACAGCTTTGTTAAGTGTGGAGCCTGTCATAACTTTGAGGAGGTCCCTTTAAGGCACAATCTACAGTGTTTGTCTTTATTTCCCTTTCAGGGAAAATTCATTGCTCAGATTCTAGAAAGGGTCAAGACAAATGTGTTTGCCAGGAAGCGACTAAATCTTATGTTCTAGATTATGCTTAAAATCCCTTTAGGAATATTAGCAGGTCTATGTATGAATCCCGTGAGAGAGACAGTTTGGGAACATTCACTCTAAGAGTTAAAGCTGGAAGGATGTCCTTGGAGGACATCAAATCCAATCTCCCCATTTTATAGACCAGGAAACTGAAGCCCATTAAGAGAAAGGTGGTTTGTGAACTTTCAGGATGGGAATTCTGATTCTCTGGCTTAAAATCCAAGCCTCTTTCCACTGGACAATCTAAGCTCACTTATAGTGAAAGAAGGGCATGGGTACTATTTATACTATTAAGGTTTTTTGGTTATTAAGATCCCACATTTTGTCATTTGCTGCTTAATGACCCTTAAAAACCTTCATTTCTGATTTTGTTTGATAGCCCCCTATGATGAATAATTCCATTATGATTTAGAGATATCAATTTGAAGCTCTGTCCACTTTCAGAGAGAACCCAGAATTCAGTGTCCAGAATGACAAAGTCAGTCACAGGTTCCTTTTACTCTGTATGGGTCATTTAAGTGGGAATCAAGGCCTCCCAGAACAAAGTGGAAAAATTGAACCCCCCAGAAGCTAAAAACTTGTGGGTGAGCCAGTGGTGAAAATGAGCTTTAGTTCCCCTCCCAGCACCACAACTGGGCTTCCACTGCAGCCGCAGCAGGGCTCGGGAAGGTGAGAGTGACTCATTTGCCAAGATGCTCTAATGTAATTTCTGCTATTCTTCAGCAGAGAGAAATGAGTACCCCCACAGAGCAATCATTGGTTACCTTTTCAGCCGATCTCTTGGATTACATTATAATGTAATTGGCTCATTCATTTTTATTCGAATAAATTAAATAACGCAAACAACACTAATTTTATACTTGGAAAGCACTTGGTGGATAGGATTTGAGGTGGCACCTGACCCACTCCTGACAAAGAAGTGAGAGCTTATTTTTGCAGCCTTGCTCTTAAAGAGACAATGAAATTATCTGGGAATTCAACTTACTTTGCTACTCTCTGTTGTTATCTTAATCTGGACAATGTTAAAATTGTGATTAAACCAAGGTCTGGATGTTTTCTTAAATGCAACAGGAAGTGCATCTTGTTACACTCATCTCTGATGTTTGGGACACTGTAGATAAAAACCCCCAGCGTCAAGTCTTGGCTTGGGGACCATGGGAGAGCTGCTTTCTCCTTTTCCCTCTTCATATACACAGTTCCCTCTTCTCTGCTCAGTTGCTAAAGCCTTTTTGCTAAAACATCAGTCTGACTAGGTGGTCTTCCTACTCACTAAGATCTGAGGTTGGATTAAACACTCTCCAAGGTGCTAATTCTGAGATGTGAATCCCACTTCTTGCATGGGAGCCAAACTCTGGAGCTGAAAAAGACCTTAATGGCCATAGGGTAAAGATTCAAGCCTCATAGTGGGATATATATTTAGACCTGGAAACATGGTTTAGCTAAAACCCTTCATTTTACAGATGAGCAAATTGAAGAAGCAAAGTGTCTCACCTAAATTCATAAGGAGTTTTTGGGATTGAATCCATGACTTCAAATCTTTCATCCTTTCTACTATTCCATGCCCAACCTATAAGGAAACTAAACCAATTTAAGGGCCATGTTACTATAACTTAGATGCAACCTTGATGTCTAGGGATCTATTAGAATCACTTATGGACCAGCTGAGACTTTTCTGGCTCAGTCTGGGGGTCCTAGAATCTGTCTCCAGACATAAACAAACATAGGCTATGTGTCAGACTTCCAATAGCATATCATTTTTGCCTCTGTCATGCATTTGTTAATGGAAACTATGCTGGAATTTTCAGAGAGGTTGTATATTACTTAAGATACTATCTATCCATCAATCCGTCTATTTATCTACCTTTCTAACAAGATGTGGATGGGGACCACACAATACAATGTAACCACAAGGATTTCTTGTGATGTAGAAGTTTCCCTCTCCCCCCACTCTCATCTCTTATCTGTTAGAGGATTTTTAAAATCCTTAGGCTGCAATTTGGATCACTAACACTGCTCCTAGTTAAGGGTCCAGCATCAAAGTCTTTATCATGGTGTGTGTGTGTGTGTGTGTGTGTGTGTGTGTGTGTGTGTGTGTGTGTGTGTAAATGCTCCCATTAGCAGGGGATTAGGAAATGAAAGGTGGGTTCAATCGGAGGTCTTCCTGTACTTGGGCTCTTCCCAATCTTGATTGGACCCATCTATTATTTATGTGGCCACAGGCACATCGATACATTCGGTTTATATCCCCTTCCTCCTCCTTATCACTACTTCTGGGCAACTTTTCAAGCCATTGCCCCAGAACTGGCCCAGCCATGTGAATGTGGCCTATTGCTAATGAGGGCAAGCCTTTGCAAGGCAATTCCAATTCTGCTTAGTGCCATTAACTCCCTATGATGATGATGATGATGGCCAGCGCATCTGTCCTCTTGCTGCATGGCACACCAAGGCTGAAGGTGTCGGGATGGCTTTTGGTAGATGAAGTCACAGAGTGTAATGGGGTGGAAAATGCAGCCACCGATTAGCTTGCAGCATTTGGCATATGAAAACCACTGACCAGCTCCCAGAAGGGGAGGTTCGCGTGACAACACAGCTCCGAGAATGAGGAGGAAGACTGAGCTCCCCAATCTCAGCATCCTTTCAGAGGGCCCCCAAGTCCAAACCATTCTCCCCCCCCATGAGTCCTTTCCACGCCATCCCCAACAGGTGGCCAATCAGCCTGTACTGGAAGACCTCCAACAAAAGAGAACTCATTCTTTCCTAATTTCGGCCCATTCCTCTTTGGGACAGCTCTCACGGTTAGCAAGGTTTTCCTGACATCTAATCTAAATTGGCTTCTTTCCTACTTCTCCTCAATGATAATAAATTAGCAATTACATATCCCTTGATGTTTTCCAAAGCGTTTTACATATAATATCTCATTTGATCCTTACAACCACCTGAGAGGCTGTGCTGTTATTACCCTTTTGAGTAAACTAATGATGAGGAAACTAAGGCATATAAATTAGGTAACTTGCCTGGGCTCATATAGTTAAGTATCTGAGGCTGGATTGGAAGCCAAACCTTCCGGACTCCAAGTCCAGAGCTCTGTCCAGCACACTGCCATAGTTTTGTGCTTTGGGACCTTGTTAAACTTCTCCTCAACAGGAAAGCCCTTTAAATATGTCTTATCAGACCATAGTTCTAGAACTGGAAGGAACCTTGGAGCCATTCATTTTTTAAGGTCCAGAGCTGTTAAGAGATGAATAACTGAGCGGGCGTTGAGACTCGGTTCCTCTCCCTCTGGATTCATGGCCTGGTGAGTGAGAACAGTGGTGGCTCCCTTTATTGAAAGCTTTCCTGGATGCAGATGAGTAAAATGGCTAAAATCGGCCACCAGATCTCTCTGGAGCGCTTCAGCCCTGTTCCTCAGCACCTAGGAGAGCTCCTGGAGGCACAATGCTGGTTGATTGATTAATTGCTCCCAATCATTGCTGCTCTGGGCATCTCAGAAACATGGCAAGGAGCTCCTTTTAAGGGAGCACTCAGCCACGAGAGGGAGCCAATTGCCATTTCCGTGTCAAATAATAAACGAGGCTTCTAAACAGTTTCTGAAATGATGGGGCAATCAGGGATCATTTAGGAGAAGAAAGGATGGAGCTTTCACTCTTTATCCAAATCATCCCTACCTGCTCAAAGTGATGTATAAAACATAAGAGCTCACAGTGATTAAAACCCTTATGAATTTAATCAGAAATTCCTAGCTAACCACTATTTGCTGTGGTGTAAATTGATGCGGAATAACAATCACGGGGAGCTGCCTTAAAAAAAAAATAACAAAAAAAAAAAAAACTTGTGGGAAATGTACCGGTGATTGGCAGGGGGAAATCGCAGGGACCATGGGGGGGCTGCAAAAGGGGAGAAAAGGAGGAAGGAGACAATTGCTCCCTGGAGGTGCCTTTAAAGACAGGGCGGATCCTCAGGGCCTGGTGCCTATTGTTACTAAGGAAATGAAGTCCTAATAAATGCTTTCTTGCTGCTCTTTTCCTCAAGTCCATCAGATAATTCTCTAAAGGATTTGCTTTCTCTTGGGCTTCCACTCATTAACCCTTTTCCCCTCGGGGCTCCATTTCCCTCCTGGGTCCCTGCTGGGTTCCTGTGGGCTTTAGATCACATAGGAAGGATCTTAAAGTCATCCACTGAATTTGTTGAGCCCTCTGCAGACCCTAAAGTGAGATATAAATGCTGGCTATTATCAGCTCTAGACCAACCCTTTCATTTGGCAGAGGAGGAAACAGGCCAGAGACAAGAGCCTCATCCAAAGGGATATAGTGACAGTCACTTCCAGCCAGGTCCTCTGACTGAATGCAGGATTGCTTCCACTGTCTCAGGCTCATGACTCGTCTCTAACCCAGCTAAGCCTCTCCAGCCCCAGCCTGCACCCTTCCCGCAGACCTTGACAGAAAAGGAAGCTGTGGGGCACACAGTAATTGGGGTCTTGATTAGGAAAGTAGCGAGGAGCAATGGGCCGTCACCTCCTTTTCCAGCTTTGGAACTTTTTTGTAGAAGGTTTTCTCAGTGTCCCCGATCCAGACCACCGATGGTTGTAGCAGCCGAGCCACCTAGAAGGAGGAGAGCCACAGATTCAGTGGGAGCATCTGTTTTGTTTCCCTCTTCTTGGACATAATTTACTACTAAACGAAGAGGGGAACTTAGGAGCATCCACTGTAGACGGTGTGGGATTTTCTGGGACAGTGCCAGGACTGCCAGGGACCCTGAGCCGGCGTGTCAAATGCTCCAGAGCCCCCAGAGATCAGGACAGGACCTGCCACATGAGGAGGACCCTGATGGATGTGTTTCGAGTATGGTAAGAAGAATGTCATGGGATCCAGACCTTAACCCAGGATGGGGGATGCTAAAACATCATGCTCTGATTTTTGCAGAGGAAAAGACTGAGGTTCAGGGAGGTCTGTGATTCAGATTTATTATTATTGGTCTATCCTTTCATTTTTCTTGAAGAATGGAGATCCAGGGAGAACTGGAGATTGGTGATCAGAGGCACCAACTCCAGAGATGCAGAACTGAAAGGTTTCTTAAGTCATTTAGACCAAACCCCCACAGATAGAAAGTGCTAGCCTTGCAGTCAGGAAGAGCCAAGTTCAAATTCTGCTCCTACCTCAGACACTTCCTGGCTGTGTGACCTTAGAGAGGTCCCTTCCCCCCATTCTGCTCTGTTTTCTCCTCTGTAAAATCAACGGGTTGAACTTGACTTCTAAGGTCCCTTCCAGCTCTTACTCTATCATCCCACTATTGGATAAACAAGTTAGATGATTTGCTTAAGGTCACTCAGGCTAAGCGGCAGAGCTGAGGGGTAAAGTGGGATTGCCCCACCCCACACAGAACCCCACTGCCTTCTGGGAACAGCCTCCTTGTGGATGTGCTGGCCAAGCTTTCCCTCACAACTTCACACTTTCTCTCCCCGGCAAATTATCATGACAGGTTTAGCAGTCCTGCCCAGAGGATGGCTGCCCCCTGCTCCTCCGGAGCCCCAACCTCGGAGCCCCCAGGAAAAGGCGTTTCCCGCCGGAGATGAATGGGACGCTGAGGCTCTCCCCCTGCAGATGAATTACGTTCTCCTTCCAGTTCTCGTTTATTCAGGTTTGTTCACCCACAGAAACCCTGCCTTCTTCAGCATAAAGAGATCCCAGACTTTATATTCCCTGTGCAACCAGGCTTTTCTTTGCTGACTTGAACCCTGCTGGAGAGACTGTGTGGGCGCCTCCAGACATGGAGGAAGCTTCATGGCGATACTTGGCTAAATGTCGGGGTGATTTATAGCTCTGGTAAAAATAATGACCACATGGTAGAATCCCTTCAAAGCCCGGAGAGACAGAGAGTCCGCTCTTTCTCCTTTTCCAGCAACTTGGGGCTTTGTGTGAGACTGGCAAAGACGCCATCTCGGCTGCGTCTCCCTCATTAGCCAGAATCAGATGGGGGGGAGCCTTGTTTTTCATCCTCCTGAAGCGAATGGAAAGCTTGCCGGAAGATAGTGCCCCCCAGGAGGTGATGGCAGAGCCCCTGGGAGGGGACAGAGCGAGTCTGGTTCCCCAGCTGGGTCCTGGATAAGCAGGGGCTGAGAAAGGAACTGGAGACGGGAACAAATCTTGGATGGGCGCTCATGTGGCCTAGGTGCCGCGCAGGTGGGCTTTGGTGGCCCGTACCCCCCAGGAGTGTATGGACAGAGAGAGCCTTCCAAGCCCTTTGCTATTGCCTTGTTCTCCCACTTAAATTGCACTTAGCTGATGAGGTGGTATGGCCCAGAGGAGAGCGAGCTGGGGGCTACGGGAGACCCCCGACACCGCCGGTCCCTGGATTATGTTGCTTTATTTTGGCCGCCTTTAGGAGCTCATTTTTGGCATGATGGTCAGCCCCGGGACCTGATTTTAGTTCATTAGATTAAGAAAAAGCCCAATCGGAGTGGCCAGTTTGAGTTGTACCCGAGATGCTTTGGCTAAGCCCCTCTGGACATGATCCTCGGGACTTAGAGCCGAGCTGGCCAGGACTGAGACATCACCTTCTGAGGGTGGGGGTGAGGGGGGAATTTGCCAAACATCAAACAGCTTATAAAAAGTGAGGGCGGCAGTCTAGGGCCTCTGGGTTGAAATAGAAAACTTTTTTCCATTCTTAATGCAGAAAATGTTTTCTCCATTGATGGTGAGGAGGAAAGGGGGCGTTTGCCTTGATATTTAACTCCTGGAGGAAAGATGAGTGCTTTTGCACAACCATAGGGTGTTGAGGATTTCAGGAATAAAGTCATAAGATCATAGATTTAAAGCTGGAAGGGACTTTAGGGACCATCCAGCCTGAGTCTCTCATTTTACAGATGAGGAAAGCGGCCCAGGGAGGATCAGCCACTCGGCAGTGGACATACAGGGAGTAAGTGACGGTTTAGATTTAGAACCTTAGAACCCAGGCTTTCCAAGGTGAGATCCAAGGCTCCTCCCAGTACAAAGAGAGTTTTCACAAATAATTTAGGCATCTGGACTTAGAACCTTAGAACCCAGGCTTTCCAAGGTGAGATCCAAGGCTCCTCCCAGTACTAGATTTTTCACAAATCACTTAGACACCTGGACTCCATTTTTTTGAATTTAAAATAAAGGTAAATATGAATGATCATCATTTGTTGGAACTGGGAGAACAGGATGAGGAACATCATGTGCTTAGAGGGGCCAGTTCTGCATGAAGAGGACATTGGGAAGTAGGTTTTGAAGCTAAGGTTGAATTAGTTTGACAGTTTGCTGTTGGAATTGGGGAGATCTTGGATCCCCTTGTTGGAAACTGAGGCCTGGGAAGGAGGGAACGGCTTCCATCCTATAACCACAGAGTTAGGGAAAGGTCACCTGATCCAAGCGCCTCATTTTTGCAGATGAGGTCCGGGGGTCTCATCCACCAGCACACAGGCTTCTGAACATCAGAACTGGGCTTTGAAACCAGAGGTCCCCTTGACCATGTCCCTTATACCTTCTGGCCTCCTACACCTGCTCCTTGTTGCCTGTATTCCTGTGTCCCACAGCCTCTCTGGGCTTAGCTTTTAAATGGAGGGCCCGACCAGCTGCCGCTTATGCCCTTCTGTGGTGGATCCTTCACAGTCGGGCCCCCGGCTGGGGATGCTCCCTATCTGTCCCGTTCTCTCAGATCCAGCCTGATCTTTTTTTTCCTTTCCTTGGGACTGATCCAGGACTGACAGATCATGGCATTATCTTCTTGGGGATTATTTTATTTTCTGAGGATGGCCTAGAAATGGCTGAGCTCCAGATCTCGCTTCAGGCTTTCTTATATATTTTAATTTTTGAAAAATTCAAAGCTTGTTGCTTGCCCATTGTATACGGATGCTGACTGTAGTTCTGGTGAGTCTGGTTATTTGGGGGATGAATTCGCATTTCAGATCAGTCTTTGAGTCAGGCTGAGCTAGCACCAGGACAGTTTGGTGCTGGGGATTAAGCCCCCAAGAACTCAGTTGGGAAAAAGCCCAGGCGTGAGCCCTCCTCAGCCATCCCCAGGCGGAAGGGCTTTGTTTCCAGGAGGATCTTTGTTTGTTTAGTTTATTAGAGCTCTGTCCCTGCCCCCTCCATGATGGGGACCCCTGGCTGGAAGGCTCAGTGAAGAGCTTCTAGCAAACATCCTTTAGAAGCCATCTAATAGGACAATGGGAAACAAGATAGCTCCAGGGTCTGGAGGCCTCCATGGGCCCTTCCTGACCTTCTTTGCTATTAGCTTCTTTAGGACTTTGATCTCTGCTGGGGGAGTCCTAAGGGAAGCCATCTCTTAATAGGCAGGAACAAGGGGTCCCTTAGATGTGCTCTTTTCCAAGCCAAGGCTCATGAAGGACCCTTCTTTCACTGGCCAAAGTATTTGGAGGAAGGATGGAATCATGGGAAGTCGATGAGCACAAGTAGGGTTCTTAGTGGCCAGCGATTGTGACCTGCTCACTTAGGAGATAGGAAAGTGAGGATGGGGAAAGGCTTTGCTAGTGAGGGTCACAGAATCAGAATTCAAATAAAGAGGGAGCAGAGGACCTGGACTCTGCTTCTTACTACCCAAGTGTCTAGGGGTATCTGCATTTCCTTAGGCCTCAGTTTCTTTTTCTGTCTAACAAAGGGACTGGACTAGGTGGCCTCCACGGCTCCTTCCGGCTTTAAATTTATGACCTTCTTAAAAGGGGCCTTTTTAGTTGTCCTGCTGTTGAAAAAAAAATTGGCACCGGCTTCCATCTCCAAAGGGGGAAGGAAATTCATTGTGAAAACAACTGAATCTGGGATCCACATTTGCTTTCCTTTCATTCAAGGGTTGGATGGATCCCAAAGAGTCATCCATTAACTACCAAGTGCACAAAACAGGCCCTTTCTAAGGCCAGCTTCTCTCTTTTCTACCAGATTAGCTGTCCCACAGTAACTGTAATGAAAGCTGGTTGTGTTTAGTATTGGCTAGGTACGGGAGCAGGGCTATAACTTGGAATTTTGTGCTCCCCTTTCTCCCAGCTGTCTTTGAGCAAGATGAGACCAGCAGACATCTCATTTAGATGCCTTTAGGGGAGTCCATGAGGTTCAATGAGGTGTCATTTCTCTGTAACTGAATTATTTAACCCAAGTCTAGACCTTTTAACTTACTTAAGTCAGTATTTTTTGGATCACAGTATTCCTAAATGGATAAGCTAACAATCTATGACTTTGTCAATGTTGTTAACAAGAATATTTACTAGAACTCTGTGGGCTTTCTTTCCGCTTTGACATAGATCTAGTCACTAATTCCCACTATGGGTTAGTCATTGACTCAGTTTCCTTTAAATTGTGAGCCCCTTGAAGCAGGAACTGTCCTTTGTTCTTTTTGTATCCTCGGTGCTTAGCACATGGGAAGCACCCAATAAATGCTTGTCTACAGACTGACGAGTTTCAAATCCTCTATGTCATCCTGTCTCCATTTCCATTTTTCCAGGAAGGATAACAAGCCTTGCAGTATCAGGGCTTTGGAGTCAAACGGGTCTCACCTTTGATTTCATCATCCTTCAACATCCTTGAGTTTCCCCTTCTCAAGACCCAGATTTAAGAACTCTCACCACGGCCTTCGACCTGGCCCTCCTCTCCAAACCGGAGTGCCCTAGCCCAGTTTAATCCCTCATCACCTCCTGCCTGGACTACGGAGAGGGCTCCAGTCTCTGACCTCTCCAATGCTGCCCAATGTACCTGGTGAGATCCTTACATAACACTCTTCAGTGATTCTCATTATCTCTGGGGGGCCTGAAGCAATGACTGCTGGTGAAGCAGCCACAGAAGTGGGCTCAGATTCAGGCTCTGCATGAGGGTCACCCAGAGATTTTCCCTTCATTTGTTGTCCATGGGCTCTTGGGCCTCAGGACTCACTGGACCACCCCCTCCAAACTCTAAACCAGTGGTCCTCAGACTTTTTAAATAGGGGGGCTTCAGACTGTGGGAGGCCAGACTATAGTAAAAATAAAAGCTCACACTCTGTCTCCGCCCCTCGGCCCATTTGCCATAACCCAGAAGGCCACATAAATGTCCTCAGCGGGCTGCATCAGGCCTTAGTTTTGAGAACCCCTGCTCATCTTCTTTGACTGCTCATACATTCTCCCTCTTGCTCCTTCTCACTTCCCACCCTTTCTCTGTCTTTTGTTCTCTATTGCTCTGTCTCTTTCTTGTCCCAACCTCTGATTGGCACAGTGGTATCCTGGTTCTCTTGCTGCCTCACATATACAGTATTTCTCCTCCTCCTGCTTACATGTGTACATGTTGTCTTCTCTAAAATATGAGCTCGCTGCCTTCAGAAAATGGACAGTTTCATTTTTGTCAGTGATTGATTGATCAGAGGGCTGCTCTGAGGCACTGAAGCTTGCTTGATGTGTCCAGGTCATGTGGCTGGGATGTGTCAAAGGGAGGACTTGAAGCCAGGCTTTCCAGACACCGAAACAGGCTTTCCAGCCACAGCCTCATGCTGTCACTCATTCTAATTCATGCTATATTTATCTCCTAGGTGGCTGCCTTTCCTAGTGAGCGGTAAGATTCTAAGCACTCATCCTCCCTTCAACAGAAAGAAGGCTGGAAAGGAAGGAAGGAAAGAAAGAAAGAAGGAAGGAAGGGAAGGAAGGAAGGAGAAAGGTAAAAGAGGAAAGAAGGAAGGAAGGAAAAAAGAAATGAAGAAAAGAAAAATGAAGGGAGGGAGGAAGGGAAAGAAGAAAGGAAGGAAGGAAGGAAAGAAGGAAGAAAGGAAGGAAGGAGGAAGGGAAAGGAGGAAAGAAGAAAGGAAGGGAAGAAGGAAGGAAAAAAGAAATGAAGAAAAGAAAAATGAAGGGAGGGAGGAAGGGAAAGAAGAAAGGAAGGAAGGAAGGAAGGAAAGAAGGAAGAAAGGAAGGAAGGAGGAAGGGAAAGGAGGAAAGAAGAAAGGAAGGGAAGAAGGAAGGAAAAAAGAAATGAAGAAAAGAAAAATGAAGGGAGGGAGGAAGGGAAAGAAGAAAGGAAGGAAGGAAAGAAAGAAAGAAGGAAGGAAGGAAGGAGAAAGGGAAAGAGGAAAGAAGAAAGGAAGGGAAGAAAGAAGGAAAAAAGAAATGAAGGAAAGAAAAATGAAGGGAGGGAGGAAGGGAAAGAAGAAAGGAAGGAAGGAAGGAAGGAAAGAAGGAAGAAAGGAAGGAAGGAGGAAGGGAAAGGAGGAAAGAAGAAAGGAAGGGAAGAAGGAAGGAAAAAAGAAATGAAGAAAAGAAAAATGAAGGGAGGGAGGAAGGGAAAGAAGAAAGGAAGGAAGGAAGGAAGAAAAAAAGAAGAAAAAAGGAAGGAGGAAGAAAGGAAGTCTTTCCAGTGCGGGCAGGGATCATGTTTTAATTATCATTGTATCCCCTGTGCCTTGCTTGGTTACAGACTCTGCCAAGCTGTTGTTTCCAAACTGCTTTCTGGCAGACCGAGGTGAACCTGCAGGAGGACGTCACCCACCAGCCACAGCTTTACGAGTCATACTGAGGACATTTGCAAGAATTAAGCCTCGCCCTTGGGACCATTTTCCTCTACCTGTGGAGGCCCAGGCACCCGAATAAGGCCTTGGGTTTATACATCACTGAATTTGAGCCTCTCCGGTCAAAGTCAGTGACCGGAGAGGCTCAAATTCAGATTCTGCCTCTGGGCCCAGCTGGGTGATCCTGGGAAAGCTGCCTCCCTTCTCTGCCCCCCAGTTCCCACCTGTACTGTTAGGAGGTTGTGTTCAGAGGCCTCTAGGGTCTGCATAAGTCCTGTGATTCCTGGGCTTGTGGGATTTTTTCTTTCCTTCCTCCAGAATTAAAGCTGGCAGTGGGCAAGTGGTCTGAGCAGAGGAGGACACTGGGGCCCGGATTAGGGGAGACACAAAAGAAAGAGCATTTGCCAAAGGCCAGGACGTCAAATGCCATCTCGGACCCTTGTGACTTGCTGGATTTGAACTCGGATCTCCTGCTTCCAGATCCAGTTCCCTTCATGGTCTCTCCAAAGCTTGGTGGACTTGAGTCTCTCTCATTAGACCCAGAGTGGGCTGCTGACGCGGGCTGCCCTGGTGACAGTCTCCCTGCTCCATCTCGGGCCTCCCCGGTCACTCGCACCCCAGCTTTCCCATGGGACACGGGGCTCGTTCCCATATTCTCAGAGCACCAGCCGAAGGCTTGTCGCTCAAAAGGCCTCCAAGTGAATTATCTATGGTTTGAGGCCATGGCTAATTAAATGCACTCGACATAATTAATTCCTAATTGAAATGGTGTGAGAAGTGGTTCCGGGCAGTTTGCTCTGGTGGCCGGCAGAGGGCTCTTTCGTTCTGCGAATCAGGTGCTTTGCTGGTGAGGAGCCTGGGTGTCCTGCTTTGGGGGGAGGGCGGAGCGAGGTGACCTGCTTAAAGTCAGGCAAGTCAGGGGCCCTGTGCCCACCTGCTGCCCTCCAGGGAGGCCTGGGGATGAGGGGGGGCTGCCTGCCCAGGTCTGGAGATGGGGGGGGCTGCCTGCCCAGGTCTGGGGATGGGGGGGGCTGCCTGCCCTGGCCTGGGGATGGGGGGGGGGCTGCCTGCCCAGGTCTGAGGATGAGGGGGCTGCCTGCCCAGGTCTGAGGATGAGGGGGGGCTGCCTGCCCTGGCCTGGGGATGGGGGGGGGGCTGCCTGCCCAGGTCTGAGGATGAGGGGGCTGCCTGCCCAGGTCTGAGGATGAGGGGGGGCTGCCTGCCCAGGCCTGGGGATGAAGGGGGGGCTGCCTGCCCAGGTCTGGAGATGGGGTGGGCTGCCTGCCCAGGTCTGGGGATGAGGGGGGGCTGCCTGCCCAGGCCTGGGGATGAGGGGGGCTGCCTGCCCAGGTCTGGAGATGAGGGGGGGCTGCCTGCCCAGATCTGGAGATGAGGGGGGGGCTGCCTGCCCAGGTCTGGGGATGGGGGGCTGCCTGCCCAGGCCTGGAGATGAGGGGGGGCTGCCTGCCCAGGTCTGGGGATGAGGGGGGGCTGCCTGCCCAGTCTTAACTGGGTCAGCGAGGATTTCTGAAGCTGGAGGCTGTAACGGACCAACAATTAAACTCAGTGTGTTTGCTTGTAGCCTGGGCCTAGGAGGCAGAGCTCAGCCCAGAGAGCCCTCTGCCCCCCCCCCCTGGCTGGCAAAGGGCACTGGCGCCCCCAGAGAACTCGCCTGCCCCCCTAAGATGTGGGTCACCTTGCAGGCAGGACACTTCTGCCTGATCCAGCCTGGGGAAGGAGTCTCGAAAGGCCAGCCCTGGAGCTCCGGTCCTGCTGGTTCTGGGATTGGATGGGAGAGTTTCCCCCTCAATCCCTCAATGGAATGAGTTGGGTTTTTCGTTTGTTTGTTTGTTTTGTTTTGTTTTTCTCTATTCCCTCACTAACTAAGTGTAGAAAGCCCTGGATTTAACCCTTGGGAGACTGGAGTCCCAATTCTGCCTGGGACATTTCCTGTGGCGTGATTTAATCTCTCAGCCTCCGTTTCCTCCTATGTAAAGTGGGGATAAGAATAGCCCTTACCGCACTGAGTTGTTCTGAGGGTCAAATGAGATAATAATATATGCAAAGCACTTTGTGCAAGCCTTGAGGCTCCAGGTAAGAGGAGCTCTTAGAATCTCCAGGAAGAGTCTGGGAGAGAGTCTCTGACCTGCCTGCGAACATGTCGCTAGTGCGGGTCGGAGGAAACACTGGCCTCCGTCTACCTGGCTCCAAGGCCACTGAGCCCCATTCTCCCTCCATAAGCATCATCGTATTGACATATTCAGGCAACGGTCCCTAACTTCTATTGGAAACGGCCCAAAGCCTCATTCCACTCCAACCCCTGGACTCGTCGTTCTTTTTTGGGGAACGATACAACATTCTATTCCTCCCAAGGTCCCTTGGCTGCCCAGATTCTGTGTGGGCTCCTTGTCTTCCATGAACTTGACCACAAACTTTCTATCCAATTAGAACGTGAGTTCCTGGAGAACAGAGAACGCTTCAGTTTTCTGCTTGTCTCCCTGGCAGACAGCACAGTGCGTGGCACATAGTAAATTCTTTAATAAATCCTGGACCAGTCCGTCAGTCCTATGGTTCTCTGAAGAATAAAATATGGACATTTAAGGGAAAGGCATATTCCCACGTCAGAGGAAATCTATTAGAAAGGAAGGAAAAGCCTTTGCTTGGAATCTAGCTGAGGAAAATGGCGGCATTCTGAGTGCCCTGGGGGCGTACCTTCATGACCATGTGGACCATCAGCTGGAGGCCGGTCTTGCCAGGGTACTTTCCAGCGATGTTGGTGGAAGACAGATTAAAGAGGTTGGCTCCGGTCTCGGTGCAGATGGCGTGGACCAGCATCTTCTTGCCCACGCCAGAGGGCCCGGCCAAGAGCAGCGTCTTCACCAACGGGGCCTTCTCGTGCACCGTCTGAGAACCTGCAGGGGGTCACAAGGGCCCGGGTTTGGCTTTTGCCATGGACATCAGTTGGATTCGCTCCCCAGATCATAATCGTGGGGAGCCCCACTTCTCTCCTACAGATTCACTGCTCAAAGCTTGTCTCAGACTCGTTTCCCCTACAGACCACGGGCTTCACGATGCACCAGATGTAGAAATCTGACATTACTAGGTACCCCATGATCTCAGGATCATGGATTCCAAGCCAGAAGGGGATTATAGATAAGAAAACTGAGCTGAGACAGGCTAAATGCCTTACTCAGGGTCACAAGGTGGGACCCATGTCTTCTGACTTCAGATTTATGAACAAAATACAAGTGTTAAGTCTCTGCCCTTTTCCAACTTTCAACCCAAATAAACAGGAACCGAATTAAAATAAAAGTACATTGCCATGGTAATTGTGAAAACACGTATAGAAGAATTGCACATGTTTAACATAGAGCGGATTACTTGCTGTCTAAGGGGAAGTAGGAAGAAGAGAGGAAGAAAAAATTGGAATACAAGGTTTTGCAAGGGGGAATGTTGAAAACTATCACATATTTTGAAAATAAAAAGCTTTCAAAAAGAGCCATAAAAAAGTATTTGTTAAAAATGGATTAGAGTATCTGGGGTGGTGAGCACCCATAAGATACAGAAACCAAGTGGGATCAAGAGGCAACATCACCTAAATAGGGAGAGAGCTGATCTTTTTTTTTTATTTAAATTTTTTTCCACAGTATATATGCATGAGTAATTTTTAAAATAATATTATCCCTTGTATTCATTTTTCCAAATTATCCCCTCCCTCCTTCCACTCCCTCCCCCCGATGACAGGCAATCCCATACATTTTACATGTGTTACAATATAACCAAGATACAATATATGTGTGTAAATCCCATTTTCTTGTTGTACAATAAGCATTAGCTTCCGAAGGTATAAGTAACCTGGGTAGATAGACAGTAGTGCTAACAATTTACATTCACTTCCCAGTGTTCCTTCTCTGGGTGTATCTACCTCTGTCCATCATTGATCAACTGGAAGTGAGTTGGATCTTCTTTATGTTGAAGATTTCCACTTCCATCAGAATACATCCTCATACAGTATTGTTGTTGAAGTGTACAATGATCTCCTAGTTCTGCTCATTTCACTCAGCATCAGTTGATGTGAGTCTCTCCAGGCCTCTCTGTATTCCTCCTGCTGGTCATTTCTTACAGAGCAATAATATTCCATAACCTTCATATACCACAATTTACCCAACCATTCTCCAATGGATGGGCATCCATTCATCTTCCAGTTTCTAGCTACAACAAAAAGAGCTGCCACAAACATTTTGGCACATATATGTCTCTTTCCCTTCTTTAGTATTTCTTTGGGATATAATCCCAGTAGTAGCGCTGCTGGGTCAAAGGGTATGCACAGTTTGATAACTTTTTGGGGCTTAGTTCCAAATTGGAGAGCTGATCTTAAGACACGAGATCTGCATTCAAATCCAGCCTTGGATATTAGCTAGGTTTCACCTCTCGAGTTCCTTCTGTAAACTGAAGGGAACCTTTGGGTTTCAAGGACAGTGCTCTCTGTACAACCTTTATCCAATTCCTGGATTTCTCAAAGTGTGGGAGGATTTGGGAAGGGAGGGAGAGCATTTGGAACTCAAAATTTTTAAAAATGAAGCTTAAAATTGTTTTACCTGCGATTGAGGAAAAAAATAAAATACTAAATAATTTTTCAAGAAGGGCAGTCTTTGTCAACCTTTCTTTACTGTATTGGTGTGAGAAAGCCCTCATCTTGTTCCAAGTGTCTTGGTGCAATATTTGTGTGTATGTGGTTGGGGAGACAGGAAGGACATCCCTGAATATGAGACAAAGGCGGTGCCACGGTGTGCTGTGGTCCCATGTAATTTCTGGTCTGGATTCAGCATCGCTGAAGGCTCTTTGTCACTTCTCTGCCTTTACCAGGTATAAACCTTGAATTATTAGAGTCAGAGGCTTAAGGAATCAGGTCTAGACCCAGAAGGAATTCCAGTGCCTAATTAAACCTTATTTTTAGGAGGAAACTGAGAGTTAGGTATGTTGAATGATTTGCCCAAATACGATGCAGCTTTAAAAAACCTCAATAGGAGTTTCATCTACATTTTAAAACTCATATTAAGAGATTTTTGATCTGAAGGTGCTCTGAAGTTAGCTTCAGACAATGGCTTCAACAAGACTCTTTATCTTACGGCTCTTGGCCCTTTCTGCTCTTCTCATGTTCTAGCCTGCAGGACACTTCTTTGTACCTGCCCTCATCCACTGACTCTGAGAGCTCCCTCCTTGAGGGCAAGGGCTCTGTCTGGACCATCTTTGCATTCTCTGACCTCCTACTTAGAACAGGGTCTTGAACATCAATGTTTTATTCACTCTAAGCCATCTTGTTATTCAGACTGGTGTTCATAATACTTCGACGATACGATAATTGTATAATAGATTGTATAAAGAATAGCTTTGGGGGGCAGCTAGGGGGCGCAGCGGATAGAGCACCAGCCCTGAATTCAGGAGGACCCGAGTTCAAATCTGGTCTCAGACACTTAACACTTCCTAGCTGTGTGACCCTTGGGCAAGTCACTTAACCCCAGCCTCAGGGGAAAAAAAATAGCTTTGAAGTCAGGTACACATGAGCTAACCTCTTAGATACACTGGATGCAAGTCATTTGAAATTTAGTGTGCTAGTCTGGTGTTCTAGGAAACTCTGGAAGACTCTAAGTTATAAGAAAGGAACTGATCTGTGTTGAGTGAAGGGAGTTTCCTCCTCTGGGAGTTCCCTATACAAACAGTCATTCTTTCTTATTCATAATTATATATAACACAAATAGAAAGCTGGTGGACCTCGCTTACTGAGTATTCTCAAAAGAGTCCACATTGATTTTTACAAACTTCTCTCCCTTCCCCCCCTCCCCCCGTGATTTATGGATTATCACAATCCCAGAAGAATTTAAATTGTGGGCCATTCCAATGGAGATTACTGCAAGTAACCAGTGATGAATCTCAATCTTTCTGCTTTTCTCTGTCTCTCTGTCTGTCTCTGTCTCTGTCTCTGTCTCTGTCTCTGTCTCTGTCTCTGTCTCTGTCTCTCTCTCTCTGTCTCTTTCTCTGTGTCTATCTCTGTCTCTCTGTCTCTCTGCCTCTCTCTGTCTCTCTGTCTCTGTGTCTATCTCTGTCTCTCTGTCTCTCTCTGTCTTTGACTCTGTGTCTATCTATGTCTCTCTGTCTCTCTGCCTCTCTCTGTCTCTCTGTCTCTGTGTCTATCTCTGTCTCTCTGTCTCTCTGTCTCTGACTCTGTGTCTATCTCTGTCTCTCTGTCTCTCTCTCTGTCTCTGACTGTGTCTATCTATGTCTCTCTGTCTCTCTCTGTCTCTCTGACTCTGTGTCTATCTCTGTCTCTCTGTCTCTCTCTCTGTCTCTGACTCTGTGTCTATCTCTGTCTCTCTGTCTCTCTCTCTGTCTCTGACTCTGTGTCTATCTCTGTCTCTCTGTCTCTCTCTCTGTCTCTGACTCTGGGTCTATCTCTGTCTCTCTGTCTCTCTGCCTCTCTCTGTCTCTCACACACAGAATATGGCATCAAAGACATTATCAAAGAAGTGCAGCTAGTAGAAGAAAATGGGCCATTCCTATAGAGAAGAGTGAGGGAAAAGAGATGGGTAGCCCCTATTGTGGCATCCTGGGTTGTCTCTTCCCTCTCTTCCAACCCCACCTAAAAAGGGAGGATTTTTGGAAAGAAATGGGCAAAAGCGGCACAGGATGAGAAGGGCTGGATGAGCTTCAATCTTCCTCACTGGAGGGCTTCCTGATCGATGAGATCACAGGTCCGCAGCAGGATGGAAGCGTTGTTTTTTAATGTACTACTTGGGTACTTTTATTCTGGTGGTTGATCAGCTTCCATCCATAAAAGCTCCTGGACCATTTTTACTTCATCTTGCTTAGATGTCCTGAAGATTTCTTAAAGCCACAGACCATTGACTAGTACCAGTAGTTATATATGAATGGTTTTATAACCAACTTTCTTTTTTCCCTGAGAATAGGTCAGTTCCAGAGATGTACTGGAAAGATTTTTCTTTCTATTGAAAGAGACAGGAGACTTCGAGAGTCCATTTTGGTGGTAAAATAACAGGATTAACTCTTCAGCCAAGGAAACTTAATCTGGATGCCCCAAAGTTTGCTTCCATACATCTTTGAACTGCATGAATTACACTTACATCAGAAACCTAAAAAGTGAGCATTAGTTGAAAATACTAAGCACTAACTTGCCTTCAAAAGCCGAGGCCATAAAAATTGCCATCCTCTTTTGGTTAATAGACACTCATGGAGTGTTCCCATCCTGCCTATCATTTAGTGTGTTGTAATGGGGATTCTGGGAGGATACATTATTACTATTTTTACTTATAATTATTTTAACTCAAGGTTCCATTTTCTTCTGAGGACAAAAAGTGAAAAGTTAGATCCTACGTTCTTTCTCGAGTCAAAGACATTTTTTTGAAAATTATCTCCAGGAGGTGGATATCTTCAACATGGAGAAGATCCAACTCACTTCCAGTAGATCAATGATGGACAGAAACAACTACACCCAGAGAAGGAACACTGGGAAGCGAATGTAAACTGTTAGCACTACTGTCTATCTACCCAGGTTACTTATACCTTCGGAATCTAATACTTAACGTGCAACAAGAAAATGGGATTTACACACATATATTGTATCTAGGTTTTACTGTAACACATGTAAATGTATGGGATTGCCTGTCATAAGGGGGAGGGGGTAGAGGGAGGGAGGGGATAATTTGGAAAAATGAATACAAGGGATAATGTTATAAAAAAATACTCATGCATATATAATGTCAAAAAAATTTATAAATATATAAAATTTAAACAAAAAAAAAAGAAAATTATCTCCAGGATCAAATCAAAGGGAGAATGACATGTCTTTCTCATGGCTGAAGAGGGGATTGTCACTGAAGGGCCAGAGACTCATAGATCTGGAGCTGCAAGGACTAAAAGCCTTCATTTAAAATATGATGAGCATTAAATGGAGGCCCAGATTGATAAAGCAATTTACCCAAAATGATTGCACAGGTAAGGCGGGATTTAACCAGGGCCTCTTACTCTAGAGGGAGTGAGTGCTCTTTCCATTGCCTCTCATCAAGGACACACTCACCACCCAAATTCATGTTGCCACAGGTCAGGGCTGGCCAAGGCCCCGGCACCACCTTTGTCACATTGATAAATGTCCCAACACCCCCAATTAAAGCCATTATTGCATAAAAGTAATTCGGAGATGCATGAGACATGTTAACGGAAAATATCAGTCCCACCCAAGGCCAATCTGTAACCTGTCCTCAATCCCCTGAGTCTAAAACCCTAGAAAATGACATTTAACCATTACAGAGGAGGGCATTTAAAGCTTGCAAAGTAGTTAAAGAGCGTTGCTTCGGCATTCTCAGGCGGACTTTGACTCATTCCTCAATGCTCACATTCTTCAGCCCCCAATAACCGCAGCTTTCTTGCAAGCGGACGCCCTAGCCCTTTCCCCAGTTTCATTAATTTTCAGCCCTGGTGCCTGTTTGGTTTATTACCTTTCCCCAGTGATTTCCTTTATGTCTCGCAGCTCAAAATGGGTTACCATGTAAACAGGGATGGCCTGGAAATGGAATACTTGTCAATGGCTTTTGTGGGCCTTTTATGCGCTGCTGAAATGAAACCCTGCCTTCCCTCCCAACACTTAATTGGAAAACAGATTTGCTGCAAAGGGCTTTTGACAGCAATCAGTCAAGCATTGTCGAAGCGAGGGACGTGCAAGTGCATGCATGTGTAGACATACATATTTACATACGAAGGAAGAGAATCACTGGACCTGGTCCACAAGTCAATTTCCTTTCTTTTTTTTACCTAATGGGAGAATCCCATACAAGGTGATGAGCTGTCTCACATCAGAGAGTGACGGCATCGGCTCTATCGATATGTGGCGGAGTGTAGTTCCCAGGTAACAAAACTCACCTGTGGGGAGAGAAGAGAGCAATGGGAAAAGTTCTTGTTCTAAAGTGCAGTCTGCTAAAAGATTCCCATAGAATACAATGGAACCTGGAAATGTCATGGGCCAGGGACTCCTGCTTTCCATGAAAAATCTTATAAAAAAAGAAAAAAATGTGACAGTTCCAAGAAGGGGCTGCTTTGGCATAAGCCGGCCAGGATGTGGCTTGTTGGGAGAGGTCAGCCACTTACAGCAGATCTGATTCTGACCATCTTCTAAATTCCAATTTGCCACCTCTCAGCGGTGGATGTTGGAAAAGCTCTAAAGAATTAACCGTTAAAAAAAAATGACCCAGAGGGTGAAATATTAGCCTTCTTTGTTTGGCACAAATAGCATTTTCTCTATCTGATGGATCTTGTGGGCTTAAAACATAGCAAGAGATTTAAGGGCGATGGGAATTTGGAGAAACTACAAATCTGACACAGGAAGAAGGGTAGCGTCTGACCGGAATGTCGGATAAATAGATACGTCCCGTTCCGAGGGCAACAATCATTTTCATTTTAGAATTTTAAAGGAATATCAAAGGCATAATATAGGAATAAATCTTTACCAGTTTAATTAGAAGATATCAGAGGGCTTAATTGTAACTCGTCATAAATCCTAACTGATATTTTCTGACTAATTTAGATAAGGTCACCAAGAAAATTAGTTTGGCTGTCTTCATTTGTCACCAGGATGGATGTTTCAAAATCTTTGCATGTTCATACAATTCCTTTCTAAGTGGGACATGAAGCTATAATAAAAGTGCAGTGAATGAGTTTCCTGTATTGTGATTCCTTTTTAACTGCCCATTCTCTTAATAGCAAGTGTGAATTTGGGGGAGCCTTGGCTCTTAGATACTTGGGAGATTTTACCTGACATCTATATCTACACACACCCACACAATACGTAGAATCTAAGAAAATGTTGAAAGTTTAAAAATCTGGAAGGAAACGAAGAGTTTGTTTTTCTGTTTAAATAAATCGTCTGGTGATTTCGGGATTGTTGGACTAGCCACCTTTTATGGTGTCAGTGTGACAGAGATGTCCTTGAGAGTGGGATAGATGGCGTTGGTGGGGACAGCGCAGTAATGATGACAAGCTTTCATTATTGCTCTGGCTAGCCCAGCTCTTTAATGAGGATGTAATGAATAGAAGCTTGGTTAATTTTGCCTTCACCCGAGTAGGAAGGGATGCTGGAGCAACCATTATGACTAGCATTTATTGCCAGTAAACATGACATTAGGGGTCATATGAAAGTGACCCCAATTTGCTGGCTTCAATATAGCCACATTCATGCCCAGATTGCACCACATTTTGCAGAAATTAACTGATTTTACTTAAATGGTAGCCAGTTAAATTAGGGGGAGTACTGTTTTTCCTGTTTGTTTGGCTGCAGAGAAGGGACGCTAACAGTCCCGGGCACTGTGCCAAGCCAAGGTGAGCTTGCTGAAATTGTATTCCTGCGATTCATCACACTGTGTTTAGACCACTGAGCCCTCCACCATCCGGCTTCAGGAGGCAGAGAAGAGTCCTTGCTCGTAGACTAGATGTTTTGGCCAGAGAGGGAAGAAGAAAAGGAGAAAAACAGTGAAGGAAAGAGACCGTTAAAGAAAGGCAAGAGGCAGTCATAAAAACAGTACAATGAGTGAAAGAATGGACAGAAGTCCAGGAAAGGAAGCCCAAGGCAAGAGAGGACAGCTTCTCTACAGAAAATCTGGTAAAAAAAATCCTCTTCTTTCATTTCTCTCTGTAGAAAAATGACAAGAAAAGGAAGAAAAGAGACAGGGCAGAAGCATAGCCATTTCCTCAATTTGTTGTTCAGAGAAGAAGGGTGGGAAATTTCCCTGGAGGCAGTGAGCACCAGGTCTGTCACTTGGGCTGTAACTGCAGACCAAGGTGTCCATTGCCTTCGGAGTAGGGGCTAATACCCGGTGTCAAAGGGTCTGTGGGTAATTTCCCACTCACACGGACAGCAGTCCCCACATTGAGCATCCGATGCCGACGTGCTCACAATGACACCTCCGCGGCATTATGCTGTGACATTTTAGGAACATTAATTTCGGGCACAGATAATTTTCTGGAAATGCTGAAGGCTGAAATGGGAGAGGTTTGGGTTGCTCCTCTTTGTGGTGAAGGGGCTCCTGTGGCTCAGTTATGATAACAGGGAGTATATTCAAGCCTAAAATCATATTGTAATGGCGAGCTTCATCATCTCCATTTGGAGTGGCTAAAAGAGCATCTGTGTGATTTTAAGTGATTTGATTAGAAGTGGTGATTGTCTCAAAGGGATGATTAGAGACTGGGTGAAGTGATAGATTTTGGCATTTAGACAGACTAGAATTACAGAAAATTCAAAAATATGACATATATATATATGTATATGTATGTACATTTGAACAATGTACCAAAATATATTTACATATGTATAAATGTACATTTGTATATGTATATACATATATGTGTGTGTCTATTTTGGTAGATTGTTCAATGAATTTATTTTGTTTTATATTGTTCAACTTAACTGTTTATTTTATATTGTTCAACTTAATTTATCTATCTATTATTTTTAGTTATACTCACTAAATCCTATCCTACCTCTGATGGCTATGTCAGCTCTCTATTTGGGTATGTTTCCTTTGATGTAGATATAGTGTGTATATCTTATGTGTCTCACTTCCTCCTTCACACCCTTTAGGGTTCAATCAAACTGGCCTTTCTAGTGTTTTTCATACTTCTCACCCTATGCCCTGTCTTTGTGTCTTTATGGTAGCTTTTCCCCAGGCCTGAAATACTTCTCCTCATTTCTGTACTTTGCAATCCTTTAGTCTTCTTCAAAACTCAGCTTTTCCATGATGCATTTCCTGAACTTCTCCAAGCAACAGATTGTTTTATCTCTTCCTAATTTTATATGTGTATATGGGTTATTAATGATGATCTTGAGCCTGACTATACAAGATATATATATGTGTGTGTGTGTGTGTATATATATATATATATATATATATATATATATATATATATATATATATATATGTGTGTGTGTGTGTGTGTGTGTGTGTGTGTGTATGTATATATATATGTGTGTGTGTGTATATATATGTGTGTGTGTGTGTGTGTGTGTATATAGTGTGTGTGTCCACACATATACACACACACACATATATATATATACACACACACATACACACACACACTCACACACACACACACACACACACACACACACACACACATATATATATATATATGTATAACTGCACTATTACTTCATCTCCACCTCTCATTATTCACAAGAATAATGGTAACTTTGCCCAGCCCCCAGATTAAAAAGCCTGGTGAATTATACTGATAGGGTTCTTGGGAGATACTAGGATTGGTGACTGTTCTCACAAGAATAGTAAATGAGGTTAGTTGGCTCTGGATTAAGCAAGGCTGGCTCTTCCTGATCATCATTCCCTTTTCTAGATGTTTGCTAACCATCCTAATAGTAGATATGAAAGCAAATGCATTTTCCTCTCTTGGGAAAAATGGGGGACTCCTTAGGGGAATAAGAAAGGAACAATCCACATGTTATTGAAAGGTGAGGAAGAGAGGAGAAGATATATTCAGAAATGAAAGCTATGTAAAAGCAAAAGCTATTAAAAACAATATTTTATATTTGTAATATACTTATATAATATAATCGTTTAGAATATATTTCAATTAATTTGCTATTCACAAATATGTTATTGATAATATATTTGTGACATATAATTATTATATATGATATTTATAATATCATATGACATATTTATAAATAAAAAAGTAAACAATGACAAAAATAACATCGTAGAATTTAGCCAATATTCAAAACCATGCTCATTAGTCTGACTTCAGACATCCCCTCTATCTACCCTGACCATTGGCTGTATCTCAATAATCACATCTATTGTTGTTTTGAATGATCCAAAATGTAATTCTTCTGTGCCAGGTGACCAGAAAGAATTTGGAGGCAACTAGAGGTTCTCTCTTTCCCTCCTTATCTTGGTTTCCATCTCTCTATTATCCCTTTTTTGATGTGTCCTTTCAATCCTAAAGAGCATGTTCTCTGACAGGGAGAACAAGAACAATGACTTGGTCCTCTCAGCATCAGCCATCTGCCCCAAGCAGGTGTCCTATCCCTCTCATTCCTCTTCCTCCTCCTCCTCCCAATACAGCTGTTCCTCCTCTGTCCTCCATTTTGTTATTCTTTCCTTGCCAAATTCAGCTGATTCTCAGCTATCCACTCTGGGCATTTTTCTTACAAGAATATCAAAATATTCTATTTTTTCCCTTCTGCCTTTGTTTTCATCTTTTGTAGCTATTTTTCAGAAAAACTGATATTGGTTGATGAATTTCCTGTGCATCTGTGTCACTCTTTCTAGTCAACATCCGATTCCCTTTCTCCCTTACAAAAATCATTTCTCTTTGAATCTTCAAAATTTAATTCTTAAAAGTTTCTCATGCTTCTTAGTCTGAATTTCCCTAAAGAATTATTATAGAATTATGGGAACAGAGAAAATGAAAAATTTTCATTCTTGTTAGTTACTGATAGATTTATTTTTAGAATTATTCTACTAATTTGCAATTCCACCAGCAATGTATGATTTTTTCTTCAAAACCTTGTATTAGGTTTAATCACTTTTATTTCCTCTCTATTTTTTTTTTTGCAAGGGGGTGGAGTCCAGTACCAGTTAGTTTATATAACTGATTTTGAATCTTATTTAAAATATGAGAGGAAATAATTCATTTTTATTTTCCCCCTTCAAAACGTTGCCTCTTCCATATAATTTTTAAATGATTTTCTTATAGATATTTCTTATAGATATTTGTATTTTTATTAATTAAATTAAGCAGGAAATTTATAAAAATGCAGTGTTTCTAAAAAAAATGCCAGTCTTCACCTTTTTGACCAAATGTAAATATCACAAAGAATAAAAAACCGTCCTTCAACACATCAAATTTTCATCCTAATGTGGTAATTACTGAATGATAGACATTGCTAATTTATAAATATTAATTAGGTTTTGAATGATGGCTAAAACAAAATGTAATGTTTTATAAATTTTTAAACTCTTTTTAAAAGCATTTCTGAGTCATAAGAAAAGGGTTTATATATTGTTTTTAGTTTGCATAAGTTCTTGAACTGTCTCCACCTTGCCCCTGCCCCTGAACCTAAGTGTCAAATTCTCTGAGCTCAACTACAAATTTCTATTTTCCCCTCTTTGAATCCATGAGGATAATAATAAGGTATTCTTTCTGTTGGTTTGAGGAAGCGAGAGTCCTATATACCCAGAGTTTTATCTTTTTGGCTAGATGGAGCAAAGGAAGCTTTTGTGCAACTAGATAGCTGGTGTATAACTTTTTGGGAAGGAATATCTAAGGAGGAACCAACAATAGTTTAAAAACAGAAGGGAAATTTATGGATATTTATTAGCCCCAACTCTTGCCAATTTCTCCAGGGTTTGTCCTCCCCATAGACTCATAGGCTGTAGGACTGGAAGGGCTCTCTAGAGCTAGTTTGTCTAATACCTACCTGACCAAGAACTCCATAGTTATCTAGTCTCTGCTTGTAGGCATCTAGTGAATGGAAGCCCTTCCATCAATCTAAAATCAACTTTTTGGGGACACCTCACTTCCCTCTGCCATGACCAGAGAAATGTGTGATTCTTTTTCCTCCCCAGAGGTTTCCTTAATTTTGTACACATATGATGTTTCACAAACATGGCACAAGGATTAGATTCAGTGATCTAATAGGCTACTTGATGTAGGAAAAAAATGGGGCACTTAATACCATGAGAAACTCTTATTCCCCTCGCCTACTCAGAGATTACTTAGAATATATTTTACCAATGTATTCCGAGAGCTGGACTTTCAAGGGTCTTATCAATAATCCTTCTTCTACCAGTTCTTTATATAGTGAATCCAGGGTCCTGCAAATCAAATGAGCAAAATGGTTACATATAAGTATAAGCACACCCCCAAGCAAGGGGAATAAGGGTTATACCCCTTAAACTCAGTATTTGCCAAAGGGAACCTTCGGGTTATGCTCCTAAAGTGAGCCTGTCAATATTACTGCAATGTCTGGGTGCCATTGGGCTTTTAAAATCCCATTTTGTCACCTCCAAATGTCTAGCTGATATTTGCCATTAGCAAGAATGACATCACCGTAACAGGAAATCAATCATGATTCCCACAATCTACTCTTTCATCAATCTTCATTATAGGACAATTAGATATTAAAAATTACTCAATAATGGTAACACTCTGAGCTCATAATTATATATTCAATTAGCTTCTTGCAATCAGTGGTAGGTCATCAATCCTTCTTGAAATTTATTTATGTATATATTTATGTGTATATTTATCATATACTGCTCTTAGTTTAGTTGGTTAAAAGAAAGATCTCTGAGTGGTCGAGGTTTGCAGACGGAATGATTCGAATTCTAATTTCAGGCTGTGGGCATGGTTCAGTTTTCAGAAGATGTGATGATGGGTTTACCAGTTTAAAGATGTCCAAACCATTTCCTTTCTGAAAGACTCATGGGCATGAAGCCAGGACCCTTGTGATTTATACCAATTAAGAACAAATAGATGTAAAAACCATCCCACTTATTTAATGAATGAAGCATCCTATGAAATTATGTGGGCTTGGAGGACACAGCAATGTAGACTGACCCAGATAAAATGCCTCTGGTGTAGCATCTTCTGAGATTCTTACTCAAGAAGTAAAAAAAAAAAAACAAACATTAATTATAGGTTTATTGTGGGTCAGATTCTTGCATGTACAACTTAACAACAACAACAGGACAGTCTCAGCTCTTCGTGGGGCAAGACCACACATATAGGAGGCTTTAAATAAGTTTCCTAGAAGATAGCCTTCATACCATAACTTCCACAGGGGCTATCACTGGGAGTCTTTTGAAAAAATATATATATATGTCTATCATGCACTTTTCTATGGTCAACTAGGTCATGTACAATGATGACCTTTTGGAGAATTTTATATTCTATTAGAAACAATGAGTAAACATCAATGGCAGAATATCAGCATTGGAGAGAGAAAGAGAGAGAGAGAGAGAGAGAGAGAGAGAGAGAGAGAGAGAGAGAGAGAGAGACAGAGAGAGAGAGAGAGACAGAGAGACAGAGAGACAGAGAGTGTGTGTATGTAGCTTTGGATGACTGAAGTTCTGTACCACTTTCTAAAAGCAATCCAGGAATCTTCTTCCTTGCCCTTCTTCCATGTTCTATGGGATGTCGATCATTTACCTTCAACATCTGTTTCCAAATATGTATTGCTGGACTAGCTCAATCCACTTATTTGCAATCCTCTGCATAATAAACATTCTAACTCTATTTGGTTCTACCTTAGTCAACTGTTCAAGCTCTTAAAAGCTCATGGATCTTCTATAAGAAGAGCTGTGATATGTTGGCTTGGATTCAACCATAAATTAGCTCCCAGAAGGAACAACTGGAAGACCTCCCCATGTGTAGGAAATGCTTCTTCTATTGGACCTCTTCCCAGGGCAACCTCCTTGAGTGAATGAACATGGGGGCAAGCATCTATCTCCTTATCTGCTGCCCAGTTTCAAGCTGGATCGGCCAGGTGGTGCAGTAGATGGAGTGCAAGGATGGGTGTCAGAAATTCAGATTTGCATTCAAATCCTGGATCAGCCATTTAATAGCTAGCCCAACCCTCGGTGGGTCCTATTATGACAGTAGTCCTTGCTCACAACGTTTTTGTGAGGATTGTATGGAAACATGCAATATACCTTAAAAACTAAGATGCTATGGAAATATTCATTGTTATAATTATAATTATGTGCACAGGAAGCACTTGTTAGGATGAATTCTTTATGGATGTGTCTTGATTTCCTGATCTACTTTTTAAAGACAATTAACAAATAATAAGAGGAGGGAGCTCTGCAGTCTTGACATCTTTTAGTCCCTGATGTGACTGGGAAGGTTTGCTTTCCTGGAGAGAATTCCTTATTGATGATTGTATTTTCATTGGGGATATCCTCAATATACATATAAATATTATCATAAAGACATAAGGATGAGAAAGTCAATATGGTTTCAAGAGTTTACTTATTGCCTTGATTTTTTGGTAATAATAGTTTCCGCAGTATCTTAAAATATTTTGGTGTCTGCCTCTGTTTCCTACATCTTGGGAATGCATCCTTCAATGTTTTCAAAGCTCTCCTGCCTCCAATCCATCTATTTTCTGTCTACAGTTGGTGTGGTCCAGCTGTTCATCTTGATTTCATTGATCTGAGGGCCTTTCTTACTTCTACATATTAGGTGTTTTATGTGTTAGAATTTCAGATATGGTGTTCTATAACATTCAATTGTTATTCAGTGAATAACATTTAATACAATGGTTCAAAATCAAACAGATTCTTCTAAAAATTACCAATAAATCTTCATCTTCTCTTCTTCTCTCTTCTTTCTCTTTTTCTCTCTCCTTTCTTCCTCTTCTTCTTCTTCCTTCTTCCTTCCCTCCTCCATTCCTTTCCTCTCCTCCCTTCTCTTTCCCCCCTCTGTTGGGATTACTAGGTGAGAACTGAGGTTGTCTGGATGGTGACAAGGTGAGAATTCAGGTTTTCTGGACAATTACAAGGGTGAGAACTCAGGTTGACTTGATAGAGGGGGCAAGCTCATTGGCTGGGGTGGTTCTTCCCAGAAGCCCTTGCATTATCCCCCGCCCATTCTCTGGGAGGATAAAAAGAGACAGCACTGGGCGCAGAGAGCAGATCGGCCTGAAGAAGGATAAGAGTTGGAGGAGATTCAGAGCCAGGATTCAAGAGGAAGACTCTGAATTGCATCAGGCTTGACGGGGCTCTCTGCAGGAAGGGAAGTCACTTCTTTGGACAAGAGTTAACAGCAACTGCCTGGAGACAACGGTTCATTACAGGAAGAAGAAGAATCTGTCTGAGAGATTTTGAGTAGACACAGCAGATCTCTTCCCAGAGAGCGATCCAGCAGCTTCTGGAGACGACAGCTCGTTACACTTACTTTCTTTCTTTCTTTCTTTCTTTCTTTCTTTCTTTCTTTCTTTCTTTCTTTCTTTCTTTCTTTCTTTCTTTCTTTCTTTCTTTCTTTCTTTCTTTTCTTTCTTTCTTTCTTTCTTTCTTTCTTTCTTTCTTTCTTTCTTTCTTTCTTTCTTTCTTTCTTTCTTTCTTTCTTTCTTTCTTTCTTTCTTTCTTTCTTTCTTTCTTTCTTTCTTTCTTTCTTTCTTTCTTTTTCTTTCTCTTCTTTCTCTTTCTTTCTTTTTCTTTCTTTCTCTCTTTCTCTCTTTCTCTCTTTCTCTCTTTCTCTCTCCTTCCTTCCTTCCTTCCTTCCTTTCCTTCCTTCCTTCCTTCCTTCCTTCCTTCCTTCCTTCCTTCCTTCCTTCCTTCCTTTCCTTTCTTTCTTTCTTTTCTTTCTTCTTTCTTTCTTTCTTTCTTTCTTTCTTTCTTTCTTTCTTTCTTTCTTTCTTTCTTTCTTTCTTTCTTTCTTTCTTTTTCTTCCTTCCTTTCCTTCCTTCCTTCCTTCCTCTTCCTTCCTTCCTTCCTTCCCTTTCTTCTTTCTTCTTTCTTTCTTTCTTTCTTTCTTCTTTCTTTCTTTCTTTCTTTCTTTCTTTCTTTCTTTCTTCTTTCTTTCTTTCTTTCTTTCTTTCTTTCTTTCTTTCTTCCTTTAAATTTTCTTTCTTTCTTTCTTTCATTTTTTTTTAAGATCTACTTTTCCTCTTTTTCCTCAGTTCATTTGTACCTGATCTGGGATGGTATGGCTTATGTGGAGCTCATGCCAGGTTTTCTTCTGCCTTGTGATTCCAAAAGTTATTATTATTTTTTTTTTTTGATGCTCTGCAAGGTGACACTATCTTCCTCTTTGACAATTTGAAAATGAGATTTTGATCTCACTGGAATTGTCTATAACTTTGTGACTCTGCTTGACAAAGAAATAAGTATTCGAAGGCTAAGGCAGTTTTTTAAAAATGATGTTCTTTTAACAGAATCAGCAACAACCCCAATTAGCATTCTTATAGTAACCTTAAGGTTAAGCTATCTCTTTTGATCCTCCTAACAAGTTTGTGAGACAGATGCTATTATTATCCACATTTTACTGATAAGAAAAACTGCTACAGATCACAAAGCTAGTAAATGTCTGAGGCACAATTTGAACTCAGATCTTTCTGATTTCAGACCCAGGGCTCTACTTCTTTTGCTACTTATCTGCCCTTTAGTCTTTCCCTTGTGACAATTGCTTTACATCGATTTCACTTCCATAGGAAATGGAATTGTCAGAATCAATGTCCTTTCTTTGATGATCTTTGACTTATTGGGATCGAAGCTGTTGTAATCACATGCAGAATCATCTTCTCATATGTTTTATTTTTTTAAATTTAGAGATGATTCTCAGATATCTACACAACAGTAAATTGTCACCATTTTATCTAAGACAATGATTCTCATTTTTTGTTGTAATATTGTATAGTGGTGGCCATGATGACCTTCAAACCTTCTTCTTAAAGAAAGACATCATGAGACACAGGCAGACAACTTCTGAATCTTTGAACTCTTTCATCCCTTAATTCTCAACCATATCTTTGCACAAATGTTCCACTAGTCACTAAATCTCAATGTACGTGATGACACGGTTTGACAGACTTGGAAATACTCTTCAAAGAATTTCTCAACCTCTTCATCCTTCTCGACACATTTTGTCATATAAGTCACACTTATCTTCATAATTGGTATTTGCTTCTGTCCTTCATGTCGGAACAAAACTAAAGTCCTAACGTCTCATCAAATTATGTTTCTTTTGCTTTTGGCTCCATGTGAACCACAAGCTGCCAGTGGCTTCTTTTTGTTTTCTTATAGGAGAATGTGTGAATCATCCTTCCATTGGGCTCCAGCCTCCTATTTCTTCTGGTTTCCATTAGAAGGAGAGAATGCCACATAACTAATAAATGAGTCTTTACTTGAACTCAAGACTCTTGACTCCAGGCCCTGCTCTATGATGTCCCCATTTCAACATTATTAGGCTCACGTTGACTTAGAATTCTCCCTCTTCTTTTTGGCGAATCTTTATCTGTTCAATCCCATGATTTCAAGGAACTTGCTAAGGCTTTATGATGTATGCAAGGTGACCCGTTCCAGAGCAGTATAAATTGCCTCCCCTTCTAAAGCACTTTAAGACAAAAAAAATTGGAGCTGGGAACCTTTCATAGTTTATTTTAAATTGCTGCTTGCCAGCTTCTTATTGTATTCCCATGAAAGCCTTTGGGGTACATCCAATAATAGTAGATGAGGGTGTGTCTTGACCCTGGTGTTCCATGAGAATATTGTTTTCATTCAAAATAGTTGTTTAAAAATAATTTTATTAGCGAACTTGGTTTAAAATGATCACCGAGATATTTGAGCTGCATGATCCATTTTCAGTGTTGAAGAGCTAACAAGACATGTTATCTTACAGAACAATGAGTATTTTAAGTTATTTTTATTCAAGAACATTAAAGCATTTCTATTGAAGCTTGAAAAATGGAAATGTTTTTTAATACACTTCCACCCAATTATCTGAAATTTACTGGCACGTAGTAAGTACTTAATAAAGGCTTGTTTCCTTCCTTCCTGTTGGTTCATTATTAATTGAAATGCAGCTCCTGAGTCCACACACGCTGGGCTGCCTTTTCGTAAAGAAACCCGCCCAAACACAGTGGTCCTGAGAAAGCACAGAAAGCTGATGACTTCGGGGAAATGGCTGCTCCCATTCTAGAGATGTCATCTGTGGAGTATTTTGGATTTCCCAGAATGTGGTTATCTCTGCTGTCTCATTGTAGTCTATGACTTTTAATTAAGGTCATAGGATCATGTACTACGAGTAAGGCCAGAAGCATGAGTTGTAGAAAGAGCTCAAGGTCCTAGGTTCAGATCTCACCTTTTCTACTTATTCTCTAGCCCAGGCAAGCTGCTCATTTCTATGGGGTAGAATGAGGGTGGGAGGGCCAGCCTGGAAGGTCAGGACCCTAAATTGTAGACCAAAGTCTTTATTTGCAAACAGGGGCAATGAGAAGTGGGTAGAGGGCTGGCTGAGTTTGGATTTAGACTTGAGAGAGTCTGGGGTTCTAATCCCACCTTTGCCACTTTATGTAGTTGCTTTTCAGTTATATCTGATTCTTTGTGGTCCCATTTGGGGTTTTTGAAGCAGTTTGCCATTTTGTTTCCCAGCTCATTTGATAGATGAGGAAAATTACTTAGCTAAGATCATACTGCTGGTGTTTCAGGTATTGAGCTAAGAGGTGGGGAGGCCATCTATCCCTGTGGGCTCCCTGAAAGCCTCACCTGCTCCTGGTCCATAAGCCTTGAGCTCCCTGGCCAGGCTAGTGGCCTTTGAAAGCTTCCCTTCCTCATTCCTTCAGGATTATAACAATTTAGCGGGACAGCTTCAATGACAAGCCTTGTCTTTTTCTGGATCATTGTCAAGCAGTTCTGGAGGATATTCTGGGCCCAGGATGGCTTTTTGCTGGCTTCTCCAGGTCTGTATTTGTCACCAGTCAAACCACAAAACATTATCTGGGGGATAATTCTAGTGGCTGGGGCATGTCTGCCAGGGATTTGGTGGTGGATATGAAATTCTGATGGTCTCCACCGAATAAGCCTCTTCCACACATCATTCTGATAATATTAATCATCATCATCTTAATAACTGCGGTTTTGTTATTAAAACATGAAGAAAAGGAGGGCCATAGACCAATGCTCCCAAGGTCCCAAGCTAAGGGCAGAGTTGGGATCTGAGACCAGAGCTCACTGGATCAGACCACTCTGGATACAACGTGGTAACACTGGGAAGATCACTGAATTTGGAGGCAAAGAGCTGGGTTCCCATTCTGGCTCTGCTACTGACGCCCGTATGACCATGGGCAAGCTATGGACCTCAGTTTCCTGATCTATGAAATGAGCAGTTAGGATCAGACAGAGCTTTAAGTACAAGAGCTCCTGTGATCCATTAGGCAAAGTTCACAACCCAGATCAGGGTTATGGGACTCTGGTCCCCAATACCAATATTGCTTCTTGGGGCCATATATGTCAAGAGAACTGGTATCTTACCTGTCAGGGGTCAGGTCCTTCTCCTTTTTGCCTTTTTTCCCTTTTCTTCCTTTCTTTTGAGAAGAAATATAAATAATCATTTCACCATTTAGGAAAAATATATAGGTACAGAGAGTTGTAGAAATCAGTTCAACACAGCACTTTCCAAAAAATAACTTGGCAGAATAATGCATTCACTGAGGCTTGAAGCTAACTTGTTTCTTAGCCTCCATTGGACTTAAAAATCCCAGAGATCTCATGGGAAGATAGCTGACATATATTTAGTATTTTAAGGAAAAAACCCCCTTTCCGGCTGACCTCCTTCCTAGCTCCCATTGACCCCACCCGCCATGGTTAATGGATACTTTTTCTCCAAACCATCCTGTGAATAGGTGGTATCAACATTAATAACTCACTTTATAGAAGAGGGAAACTGAAGCTGAGAGTTCAAATACCTTCTCTAAGGTAACTGGAATTAGAAGGGTTTGAATTCAGGTCTTTTGATGCAGAACATTTTTTAAATGTTGTTAATATCTTTGTATATTATCCAATTTAGGGGCAGCTAGGGGACGCAGTGGATAGCGCACCAGCCTTGAATTCAGGAGGATCCGAGTTCAAATCTTATCTCAGACACTTAACACTTCCTAGCTGTGTGACCCTGGGCAAGTCACTTAACCCCAGCCTCAAAAAAAAAAATTATCCAATTTAACACTCCTTCGCCTCCATATTCTTCCCAGAGAAGCATGGAATTACAACAAAGAATAAAAAAGAGGAAAAGAGTTGATTGTGCCTATCCAATATATGAACCAAGCTGTATCTGTATTCTATATTCTATTTTTCTATTCTACATTCATAGTCCCCCATCTTCATAATCCCTGAGCTCTCTCCAAAGTAGAGTTCCCATGCTTTTTCTATCCCTTCTTCTCTTCTGCTTACAAATATACTCATGTCTACCATCTTGCTTTGGTCCCTGAAGCTTCCTTTTTTTCCTTTTCATCTAGAAAGAGGAACAGCAATTGCTGTTTAAGTGCTATATAACTGATAGAAAGCCAGGTGGGGAGAAGCAAATCTGGAATGAAATGAACTCATGCACTAGAATTGAACGAATGAATGAATGAATGAATAGAATGAAGTGAATGATTGGCTGAGGCTGTAATGGAGTCTTAAAACAAAGATGACATGTCTCCAAGACAACACAGGGTGAACCTCAATGTGGTGGAACATTTCATAATCTCAGCTTGTTGTGGGAGGGCCTGGGTTCAGATTCTACCTCTGATACTTAAAAGGTTTCCTGATTCTGGGCAAAGAATTCAACTTTTCTCTGAGTCTCAGTTTCCCCAACAATAAAATTAGGGGGCTGGACCACATGGTCTCCAAAGTCCCTTGAAGTTTTAAAATTGTGGCCCTTTGACTCAAATCTACTAACTCTGGCTCCCAAAAGATGGGACTAGGATCATAAAATGAACAAACATACTTTTGTACTGCATTTGAGACCAAAAAAAAAAAAAAAGAAAGAAAAAAGAAAAGTAAAAGATGCTTCTGTTGTAAAGATACAGATAATCCTAGCTAAGACTCCTGAGGAACCTGGCTGGTGTTGGGGGGGTGAATTTTCAGTATGAAAGCTAACCACCTGCCATCTTGCTGTGACATCAGTATACAAACTTATGAATTCCTCCATTGTCATGATTTCTGGTCCTTGAGAAGAAGTGGACAATGAAAGGATGATTCTTTTGCATTATTCCCCTTTTCTCCATGTCTGTCTCTGTCCCTATTGTTCTATCTCGTTCTCTCCCTCTCTTTTCCCCAGATTGGCAAGTAATCCCAGATGTTTCCCCTTTACTCAAAGCAATCATCCAAGTCCAATGTCATGGTCAATAAACACTCTTTTGGTTTTCTCATCAGATACAACTTTCTAGGTAATAAAGGAATAGAATTAAAAATCTCTTTCAGTGAAAAATATTTTTTTTTAAAAAAGTTTTATTTGATCTACTTTGTGGACTCTTAACATTAGCTGTATTTCCATTAAAAATAATAGTCAAATAAGAATAATAATAATAGAAATAATGTATTTCTATTAAAAATAATGTATTTCTATTAAAAATAATAGTCAAATAAGTGAATCAGTGTGCCATAGTGGATTTAAAATCCCCTCTCAGCTTGAGATCTAGAAGCTTTCAGCCTAAACTGCAAAATTTTATCTGTAATTTTCCAAGTATGCAGTACATGGCTTAGAGTTAAGGTTAGGATTCATGCAACAATAAATTATAAAATAAACTAACTTTCTGGGAGGATTGCTTTTATAGGACTGGAGGTAGCTTTTCCTCTAAAGTATTATCTAACTCTTAAATAACATGCTTATTGTGACATAAAATACTGAGGAAGAAATGGCCCTGCCAACTGTAGAGTTACATTTTGCTTTTCATATCTTGCCCGTGTACATATCTCAACACAGGAAAGCAAATGATCGTTTGGGGGGGGGAGACAGTAATGAAAAGAAAATATCTTTTTTTTCAGCGAAAAATCAACTCAATCTGTAATTGGCTTATTGACTAGAAGATAGCTTCCTTCTGGCATTTTTCTCAATAAATTAACTGATAGATGTAAAATTGTAGCATATGCAGTTCTATAATTAACAACAATATTTCGGGGAAATCTGGCTGGAAAAGATAGGAGACAATTGGAAAATGTCTGGTAGATGGATTTGTCTGCATGCTTTCTTAAGAAATACAGTTCAAAGGCAAGCCCTTTCTGAAAGTTGATGACTTTACTAATTTAAGTGGATGATAGTTTCACATTTATGGGTGACTATGAATGATAATAAACCCTCTGCTCTGCAAGAGGGCCATTTGGTGGTTGAACTTGCTGCATTCTGCAAACACTGATTTGGACATGGAAATTTATGTTTATTCATTTTCCTAGGCTTATGTCACCGAGGAGGGCTTTGGAGGATGCTAGCGGAGTCTTCTGTGTGGTACCCAGGGGGAGGATTAGCTCTGCCTCCTTTCTAAGGTCTCTGTTTCAGCGAGATTAATGCCTGTATCAAGGAACAACCCCAGTAAGTAGGGAGTAAATAAATATCAGACAAAAACAAGAGGATTAGGCTTGCTCAAACATTTGCTCAAAATGGGGAGAGATGGTCCTTTTTTATTAATTAACTGAAGTTGGCAACGCTTGTGTTACTGAGATAAAGCACATGGTGCCTGAAATCTAGTGGGTTTTGAAGAAATGCTTACTGAATGACTGAGTGAATGAATGAATGAATTCTAGCTAGACCATAAGGCTGCCATGGTTCAGATACTCTTGTATCATGAAACCAGTGTCTTGGATTGAGTCTCTAATCTAGTGAACACTTTTTACCTACCAAATTGAGTAAGACATTACCAAGTTCCAATTCCATTTTGGTGAAGAGATAACTAATTCCTGAAGAGATTCATATTTTTTTCCTCCTTTGGTGATTTTTGAGTTTCCAGTTTCCATTTTTGAGGGTTTTTTGTCATGTCCAGTTTTTAATAGAAATAAGTTGCCTTCTTCTTTCTTTGTTTTTTTTCCCTTTGTACTATATTATATTGGGCTCATTCCAAAAGATGGAAACAGTTTCTTTGTAAAATTGTATATTATTTTAATGAATGTGTATATTTAAATGACATGGCAATGTCCATTAAATATGGCAAAATGTTAAGCCAATATTATTTTAAACTATGTTATTTTAAGATACCTTTTAGTTTAGTTTAAACATTTTAGTTTAGTTTAAGAGTTAGTTAAAATATTTTAGTTCAGTTTGAGTTAGTTAAAACATTTTAGTTTAGTTTAAGAGTTAGTTAAAACATTTTAGTTTAGCTATTTAAAAATACATTGAGTTCAAATGGTTTTTGGACTTTATTCAGGATTGTTCGGAGTTGCGTAAGAAAGGTTAATTTAAGACCTTGAGCATTTATGAGAGATCAATCTATACTGTAATGAGTGATGCTGGTATATGTAATATGAGAAATACTGTATTTTAATGAGAGATCACTGGAACTTGGAAAGGTCTTGGAGATGAAGCACCATATTGGAAGTCAACACCAATTAACAGGGATTGAGATGTGTGAGACCATTGGTAGAGCAGTCCACATTTATGAATGTCATTTTATGGTTGTTGTGTTAAGTATGTACACACACACGCATACACGCACACACACACACACGCACGCACACACACACACACACACACACACACACACACACACACACACACAGAATGTCCCAAAAGTCTTATGGCAGCTTTTAAGCTTAAACCTCAATATATAGGTATACTAGCTGTGATCTTGGTACTGAAACTATCAACTTCAGTTTTCTCATCTGTAAAATGGGATTAATGATATAATAATGGCACCTGCTTCCCAGGGTTTGTGAAGATAAAATGGGATAATATTTGTGAAGTGCTTGGCAAGGCAAACCTTAGAGCTCCACATAATTGCTAGTTTAATGAATGGAGAGTAGGACGTTCTGAGTTCAAATCCAGCCCCAGACCCTTCCTAGTTGTGGGATTCTGGGCACATGACTTCACCCTCTTTGCCTCAGTTACCCTAGCTGTCAAATGAGCTGGAGAAGGAAATGGCAAACCACTCCAGTATCTCTGCCAAGAAAAACCCAAATGGGGGACAGTGAGTCGGATATGATGGAATAACAACAAATTATTATTGTTGTTGGCATATTGTTTTTGTCTGGTAATTGCTATGTTAGAGGAATTGGGAAGATGGAAGGAACTTGACTCATTTAACCAATGAATGTCCTCATATGTGATTGCTTCCAGCTTCCCGGGGAGCAATAGGTTTATTTAGTGGAAATAAATGAAATCCCGAGTCACGGCATCACTTGTTGATGGAAAGATGCCTCAGAGACCCCATTTCTTTTATGGATGTGGAAACTGAGGCTCACAGAAGTAAGAGGGATGAGGAGAAGAGCTATATAGGGTTAATACTTTTTGTCTTTTAATGAAGAAAATATTTGAGACATTTTACCATAAACAGATGGTTTTCTTATTTGTTTCCAGGGAGTCTGATTTCAAAGCCGCTTATGTACTTTATGGTATTTACATCTAAGCTGCCTCATAAAATGGAATTCTGAAAAAGTGTATATGTTAAGCCTATTTCCTGACACAGTGAAATGATTGTTTTCCAGCGTCTTGGCAAGAAAAATGCTGGGTTTTCCCTCCGTGCTCCCTCTAGACACTGCACAGTATAATTTGCTCCCTGCAAATGCTCCTGCCCTCCTCCTGTAGTTATTCCTTCTACATGTGTACACACACACACACACACACACACACACACACACATGGCTCCTCAGGAGAACATCAGATCCTCAAGGGCTGGGATTATTTCACTTTTGTCTTTATATCAGTAGATGCTAAAGCAATCTTGTCAACTGACATTTTATATCTATATCTATATCTATATCTATATCTATATCTATATCTATATCTATATCTATATCTATATCTATATCTATATCTATATCACTGATTATGTTAGATGATCATGTTAGAAATGGGAGGAAAAATGTGGATTCATTTTTTCTCTATTTTTTCTATTCCAAGTAATCAGCACAATGCCTTGCACGTGGTAAGAATTAAAGAAATCCTTACTGATGAATTTATTAGCACATGTGAACTCCACAATAGAATCTAAGCAGGGATGGTTTTATTTTTGCCGTTTGCTCCTACCCTTGTGTCTGGCACACAGTAGGCACTTAATAGATGAAGGTAGATTGATTGGTCAATTTTGCCCTTAAATCTTTGGCTTCGCTTTCCAGAAGGAAACACCAGGACCAGGGTCAGATTGCAGTTTAGCTTAATAATATCTTCTAAGTCTATTGAACCCAGCATTCAGGGGGCTGACCTAGAGTAGATTTTGTAAAACTTGGATTTCCTTTAGATTTATCGCAGGGATGCTTAATCTGGATTTGGGAACTTGTTGAGTTCTTTTTAAAAAATATTTTAATAACTAACTCAACTTTGCTAATCTTGTGTCCTATTATATGCAGCTACAACATTATGTGGAGAAGGGGTCCCTCGGCATCCCAGACTGCCAAGAATGAGGAACTCCTGGAACACGGCGGAAATGCCTCCTCCAAACTCTTCTGCCAGGAGAAGGGACTCGAGTTGAATTGGTCTCATCTCACCAAGTCCATGGGGCCTGGAGTCAAATCTGACCTTAGACACTGTGACTCTGTTTGCCTCAGTTTCCTTATCCATAAAATGAGCTGGAGAAGGAGACAACAAACCAGTCCGTTATTTTTGCCAAGAAAACATCAAATGGGACTCAGGAAGAGTTAGACCCGAGTAAATCACCAATTTAAGCTTTTTCCTTTCTTTTGCCCCCCAAGCATTGTCTGTTCTGATCTCATCCATCTCCTCGCTGAGCAGGAGACACTTGTGATCCCCTCCCCTTCCTTCTGGGGTCAGCTCTGACCACTTCTGTCCTCCCAAATCTCCCCTTTTCTGAACTCTGTGGGTACTGTAATCAACCAGACAATTTAGCCCTGATTTTAAATGATCCTTATAGCATTTGCATAATTTGCTGGGAAGAAATGAGAGATTATTTGAAAAAGGGGGAGAACCTGTGGGAGGTCAGGGAAGGTCTCCTAATGGTTTGAAAACATAATTTTTATTCTCTCCTCTCTTCTCAGCTTATACCCACAGACAACTACATTAACAAAGCATTAGATTCTTTGGTAAATGGGGAGGGAATAGTGGCTCCTATTTAGAAAACTGTGAATGATTCTGAGCAGTATAATCTGTTTTATGTGTCGGATGCTGTGCTGGGAGATGAGGCTGAATAAACAGGATGAAACCCAGTCTTCCCTCAAGATGGAGGCCCTGGCAGGTGAAGGATCACATAGCTAGAAAGTATCCTAAGCAGGATTTGAACTCGTCTTCATTTTCCCCATCTGTAAAATGACAGACTTGACTAAGGGCCTAGTTCTGTGGCTTAGAGTCACTTCAGCAATCCCTGCCATAATTTTCTCATCTGTAAAATGGATTAGCTGGATTCGGCAGCCTTGTGGTCTCTTCCAGTTTTAAATCGAGGATTCCCCCATGACCTGCTATTTCACTGACTATAAAGGCTGATAAATGTCTTCGAGGATGACAAATGACCCCAGAGATGGTCCACGAGGATATAATTTCTTTTAGAGAATGAAATTTGCATTAATTCTTTGGGTTTTTGTTGTTAGGAGATAGGTTTGCCAAGATGGCCTCTTTCACCCTTCCTGCTTTTGATCTATAATCTTATGACCCTAGAGTTGTTCTGCTTGTTGCCAGAAGAAGAGAAATGGATAGAAATCGTCAAATGGTAGACTGAGGATTTATAAAAGAAAAAACTTCCCAAATGATAATTTTCCCCCCAATTTTCACAAATGTCCATTCCTGAAGATCTATAAACAAAGGCTGGATGTGATGGGGGCTTTGGCTTCCAGTTGGATTAGACATCTTGAAAGTCCCTTCCAACTGTGAAATTCTAAATAATACAGATTAAGAATAACTTAACAATTTTTCAAAGTTAAAAAGAATGGAGTTATGAATTACAGTAGATGTTTATCCATGAAACGTGAGCAAACCTTTTACTTTCTAAAAAGGAAGCTAGCCATTTGGGGGCCCTTAAGGCCGCCAGTACCATTTTAAACTACAGGGTTCCTTAGATTTGGCTTACTATATTTTATAATTGTTGGTGAAAAGTTCCTTCAGAGCTTGCAGTAGTTATATTTTTTGAAAAAGATGATGATTTATTGCTTTCTTATTTTTATTAGGATGCAATGCTGAATTTTCCTGCTTAAAAGTTACTAGTCAGGATCATATGGTTTCCCCATTTGGTTAGAACAGTGTTAGGTTACTGGTTCTGTTCTTTTTTGCCTCCATATGCAATTTTAATTAAATCTAATGGGATTACGGAAGTTAAAACTGGAGAGTAAATGGAATGCTATTATTTAAGGCTTGTTCAATAAAAAGAAGTAATAACTCTATCTTTCCTGACCAAGAAAAGAGGATCATAGATTTTGAGCAGAAAGGGACTTTAATGGGTTCCCAATGAGAGAAGGACAACAGCTTAGAGTGCTTACAGAATTTGCCCAGGGCCACACAGTCAGAAACTTCACAAACCATAGATTTTGAATGGGCCTTGGAGACCATCTGATCCAACCTTCACATTTTCTAATGAAGGAAACCAAGGCACAGAGTATGTCCAGTTTAAACAGATAACTAAATCACAATTTGAATTTAGATAATTACTAGTATTTAGAGCTAGAATGGACATAAGAAATCTTCAAGTATTCTATCCCTCTCGCACTGAAACCCAACAAAATAAACTGACTTGTCCAAGAACATGCTCCTAGTAAGTAGCAGAGTAAGGATTTGAACTCTGACCCTATAGGCTCCAGGGTCAGCACATAATACTGAGCACAATCTCGAGCAGAAGCTTCAGTGACAGAAAGTCTAAACAGCCCCCAGACTCTCAAAGCAGACTGTGTGGATATAGAAGGGGAATAAGACTCTTGAAGAACTTTTCCATATGACCTTCCCCTCAAAGACAATCTAGCATCAAGGCCAGTAGGGTACATGGTGTGATTTCAAGTGCCTCTTTATTTCCCATCGTCCATATTTCCTTTTTTCTGATTTCCAAAATCCCATTCAGGAAAGAAAAAGACCTTTCCCTTTACAACTAGGGAGAACAACAGTGTCCAGATAAGCTGAGGATACGATTACGCCCATTCATGCTTTGGTCAGAGGCTAACAGAAGCGATCCCAGAGACCTGAGACAAAGGGAGGGATGATGAAGACATTGGGGGGGGGCTTTAGAGGGAAGCGGAAGAAGGGACAAAGGAAGGAACTTGAGGTTGGAGTGGAGAGCTGACAAGTTGCTGACTTCACAACTCTGTGGATGGCGGCCTAGGTCACCTTGACTTTGGGACCAGACCAACAACGGCTCAGCACTGGAGCCAGAAGAGTTGAATAAGATTTCATTATTTCTTTAAATGACTCTTCATATCTTACTTAGAATCAAGGAATTATAAAAAACAAACCAAAAACAAGCTAATCCCGTCACACATGAATAAAAAGACTTTACAATTATTATTTAAAATCTTTCTCTTTGTTTTTAAGGTAAACAAGCAAAGAAAGAGAGAGATAGAATGTCTTCTAGCTCTTCCACTCAGTGGGTCTGGATTTCTCCAAAACACTGACCTCTGAGCTGAAAAGCTGAATCCTATTTAAATCTTACCTTTTTATCCTTTTTCTTCTTTTGTTTTCTTGGGATTTCCCTTTCTCTGTCCACGGCTAACTTTAGATTTTTCAGTTCCTGTCTCATCAGCTCATCCACCTACATGGAGATACATTGACAAATCAGTTTAGGGAAATTTAGAATTGTTTCGATAAGGTTTGTGAATGATTCTTAGTCCAATAATTGTTAATGAGACCAACAAGCTTTAAAGTATGGGGAACCTTCAATATTCAAGTTATAGGATTATAGCTGTAAGAAGGAAGTTTCTTAGAGTCTGTTTAATCAAAGTCTTATATTTCATAACTATAGATTCTGACTCAGAGACCAACTAATTTGGTCACATAGATAAAAGCCATTAAAGGCAGTATTTGGATCCAGATTCTCTGGTACAATCAGAGTTATCTTACATCATTATTAATTAATATTAATTAAATATTGTTACATTCTGAATGTACTGAGCTTGGAGATCAGGATAGACTTTTAGAAATCATGGAGATATCGGTGTTAATCATTAAAAAAAAAATAGACTCATCATTATTGTTAACCACACACCTGAACTCTGATCTCTGATTCCAGTTCTTTCCTCTTCTCTTCCTTGATCATCTCTGGGTCGTGGCCCTGGGGGAAATTCCAGGATTCATCTATGTCCCTCCAGACTCCTGTTGCACAGCAGGACAAAGAAAGGAAAAATTGGAGCTGATACTGAATTTCTCCCAAATAATTGCTTGTCTTAATTTGGTACTTTAAGATTTGTAAAGCACTGGAGACTGAATATAAATCAACAGACGCTAGGTTTACTTTTTTTTTCTTTATCTTTTTTTTTTCTCTCAATGGTTTTTCCCTTTTGTTCTGATTTTTCTCTCCCAACATGATTCAATTATGTGTATTAACATTTTATTAACTTTAAAAAGAAGTATTAATTAATTTATATTACATATAATATATATTATATATAATATTACATATTATATATAATATTAATTAATTTAAAAAGAAGTATTAATTAAGGAGAAATGTGTATTAAAATTAATTTACATGAATAACCAGAAAAAAGAAAACAATAAAAAAGTTTAGATTTGTAAAGCACTTTATAAACATCTCCTCTAATCCTTACAACCACCCTGGGAGATAGATGCTGTTCACAAAGGTGAAGGGGAGAAATGTTGGATGTGGGGTGATAGAACCAAGACTGCTTGTTCTGTGATTCAGCAAATGGCAAGGCAGATAATAACAATGAGTTGTTTGCTGACAAATTGACTCAGCAGAAAATTCAACATAATTTGATTAAGGCTGTCTTATGTGCAGACCTAGTGCTAGATCCTGGGGACTGAAAAAAAAGCCCTCTTGAATGAAACTCAGATAATTTTTCCCTCTTAAAAATCATGTGTGGTGTTTACATATGTGTTGACAAAACTTTCTTGTACTGACTTTGCATATGTTTTCTATTTGCTTATTTTGTTTAACCTGATAGAGCATGTGCTGGTGACGTGGAGTGGAACCACAATTGCATTAGTCTAGGAAACTCCTGGTAAGGAAGGCACCTTTACCAAAGGTAAATGATATCTAATTGTCAATTAATCATCTCTAAATCCATGATGCTTTCAGCCATCGTGGGTCACAGAGCCAGTGTGTGACAGAGTCAGGATCTGAGCCAATAGCCTCCAACCCTAAATATAGGATTTCCACTGTCCCATAACCCGAAACCAACAACTCAAATTCTGTTTAAGGTGTTGCCATCTAGCACAGGGTCCCATGGCCATCAAAACTCACGTTTCTGGAAGAGCTTGTGGCCCACAGCCTTTAAGGGATGTGTTCCAGAAATGGACACGGTACAGAATACAGAATACAGAGGTCCTGGGAGCCAAGGTTGGTTCTGCAAGTCATTAGTCACTAATAATGTAACCTCTGGGAGCCTCAGCTGACTCATCTGTAAAATGAGAGTATTGGACCAGCCTTCCTGCTCTGCCCCTGGCCCCTGTGGTCCCATTTGATGTGCTGAGGGTGAGCTCAGCTGAAGCCATCCACGCAGACAGCAGGATCTGCTGGCTCTTTCCAGGCAGAGGAAAGGAAGGGCCATCAGATGGCCCAATGGCTACTGGCTCTATTTGTCTTTGTCCATCTCTAGGGCTTCACTTAACCCTAATGGAATAAAGGAATAGAAACTCTGGAGAGGCACGGGTGGTTCTACATGAAGAAGGTCCATGCTGAGGACCCACGTCTCTCCATGAAAGCTGTGTGTGAGGTGTGAATGTGGCCACCAACCAAAGGAAAATAATCTTCAAGCTATTCTGGAGACGCGGGGGAACATGGCTCCAGTAGATATGACTATCAATCAATGAAAAGGAGGAGGAAAAAAGGGAGGAAGAGGAGGAAAAAGGTGGAAAGGAGGGTGGACAGTCTGAAAACTGAGCTTGTGATTGGGGAATCTTCTCAGGAGAAAGTCTTATATTCTAGAAAAACCTAGGGGGTTACCACTGGAAGAAGAGGGATTCTCAAGCAAAGGAGGAGCTAGGCAGGAAATGTCAGGTCAGATGTAATCCCAATGGAAAATAGGTTTGTGTTTTATAGAAATTGGCTCCCTTGTCAATCCTGGCATATATATATATCCTTTAAATCAAATAATATTATACATTCCTCCAGAAGCAGATTGCAGAGTAGCCATTAGATCTTACAAGTATCTTAGTAGAGATTTAAAAATTCCAGCCCATCTATCAAACTATGCATTTTCTTTGATCCATGAGTGTCTCTACTAGTTCTATATCCCATATCTTCAACATAAAGAAGATCCAACTCACTTCTAGCTGATCAATGATGGACAGAAACAACTACACCCAAAGAAGGAACACTGGGAAGTGAATGTAAACTGTTAGCACTACTGTCTATCTACTCAGGTTACTTATACCTTCGGAATCTAATACTTAATGTGCAACAAGAAAATGGGATTTACACACATATATTGTATCTAGGTTATATTGTAACACATGTAAAATGTATGGGATTGCCTGTCATCTAGGGGAGGGAGTAGAGGGGAAAATTTGGAAAAATGAATACAAGGGATAATGTTATATAAAAAATTACTCATGCATATATACTGTAAAAAAAATTATAAATAAAAAATTTTTTAAAATAAAATAAAAAGTTCTATATCCCAAAGAGATCTTAAAGGAGGGAAAGGGACCCCCATGTGCAAAAATGTTTGTGGCGGCCCTTTTCATAGTGGCAAAAAACTGGAAACTGAGTGGATGCCCATCAATGGAGAATGGTTGAATAAGTTATGGGATATGAAGTTATGGAATATTATTGTTCTATAAGAAATGACCAGCAGGATGATTTTAGAGATGCCTGGAGAGACTTACAGGAACTGATGTTGAATGAGGTGAACAGAACTAGGAGATTATTGTACACAGAAATAACAAGATTATATAATGATCCATTCTGATGGACAACAATGAGATGAACCAAATCAGTTCCAATAGACTTGTGATGAAGAGAGCCATCTGCATCCAGAGACTGAGTGTGGATCACAACAAAGCATTTTCTTTTGTTGTTGTTGTTTGCTTGCTTTTTGTTTTTTCCTCATTTTTTTCCCTTTTTGATCTGATTTTTTCTTATGCAGCATGATAGTTGTGGAGGTATGTGTAGAAGGGTTGGACATGTTTAACATATATTGAAGTGGTTGCTATTGAATGTTGAAAACTATGCATATGTTTTGAAAAATTTAAAAATACTTTATTAAAAATACATGAAAAATTCCAGCCCTAAAGGGGTGAAAGACTAAATGATCAGGATTTTTTATCCTTTGGGCAGTCTGGGCAAGTCTAGAATTCTTAGAATCATGGATTTAAATGCACAAAAATAAAATACACAGAATGAGAAAGGAAATCAATTATATTGAAATGCAGCTATCAAAATATTTTTTAAAAAGTTCACAGATCCAAGTGAAGAACATTTCTCTTAGAGCAAAAATTTGGAATCATTTAAGATGTCCCTAAAGTCCCTGTGTAAAGCTTCATCTAAAGCAATTTAAGCTTTAATAAATAGCAATTAAAGCTATTTAAACTTCGTTATTAAGCTTTAACCTTAATAAAATTTAAGCTATTAAAGCTTAAAGTCACACTAAGACTTTGGAGACATCTTGTATGGAACAGTTGGAAATAACTATGGATGCATTCACTATAGGAAAAAAAAATGCTTAGAAAACAGTTGCCATGAGATACCCCACGTAGAAAAGGAGGGTATTTACATTTTTTTTTCAGATGTGGGGTTGGCGTAATACCAACAATTCACACATATATAATAAGTCTCTTGAGGTTTCTAAAGCACTTTCCTCAAAATGGCCCCATGAAGTAGGTAGTGTATTTATAGATGTGGAAATGAAGGCTTGGAGACATTAAGGAACTTGTTCATGGTCAAGGCACTAAGGTTTAGAGCTGGGATTTAAACCCAGTCTCCAGCTCCAGGGATAGCACTCTGTCCAGTATCTAGGAAACTTAAATTTTTCTGTCTCCAAGGATATGTGATATGGCTAAGTCGTATTCTGTAGGACAAGAGCTGGAGGTAATGGTGACTTCTAGGGAAGGCTGGGTGGGATGGAAGAGACTTGAGCATGTTTGTAGAGGGGAGTAAAGGAGCCAGAGAGAGGAAGGGAGCCTCACTGATTGAGGCAAGTCTTGGAGAAGGAATCCAAAAGCAGTGAAGACAAGGATAGAGCTCTCCCAGCCTTCCCTGCTGGGCCCTCTGCTGTCCTTCCTCACTCCAGGAGAGCCTGCCTCCCAATGGTCCTGCAGCAGAAATAGTGCTGGATACTGAAGTCCCTGGGGCTGCTGGAATAACAGCCTTCTCACATGACTTTCCTTCCCTACCACTCCCCAGTAAGCCCAGAGTTCTAGGGATGGGATAATACAAGCCGACTCAGGAGAGAGTAAAGTCCAAGACAGGCAGACTTAGGATACTGGCCACCCACCCAGGCTTCATGAGAGACCCCAGGAGTGAGGGACCCTTTGAGGTGAGAATCCTAGAGACACGGAGCCAGCAAGAAAGGCTCCCCTCCAGGGAACATGCAACAACAGGATAAATGAATTTTTGCTATACTTCCATTTCAAATTTTCAAAACTCCTTTCTTAGCACAAGGAGCATGTAGTAGGTGCTTAATGATGACTGATTTAGCATAAAATGTTGATTTATTCCACAGTGTGTGTATATATATATATATATATATATATAAACACACACACACACACACACACACACACACACTGTGGAATACACACATACATATATGTGCATTTGCATTATACCTGTGTGTATACATATGGATATATATATATATATATATATATATATATATATATATATACACACACATATATATTGATATTCATCCATCCATCCATCTATCCTTCTAGCTGGACATGCTGTGTGCCTCAGTTTCTCATCTGGTAAATGAGGGAATCAATGGCCTCTAAGATTCCTCCTAGTTTAAATTGTAGGCTCCTGGGATTGCTGCTATTAAGTCTATTTTCAGTCCCATTTGAGTCTCTGTAACCCCATTTGGGGTTTTCACGGCGGAGATACTGGGATGGTTGGCCATTTCCTTTCCTAGCTCATTTTAGAGAGGAGAAAATGGAGGCAAACAGGGATAAGTGACTTGCTCGGGATCACACAACTAAGCAAAATATTGGAGGTCAGTCTTCCAGACTGGTGCTCTATCACCTTCCCCTTGGGTGTCTGTCTATTTTCCCACCTGATGGGGTGGGCTGCGGAGGAAACCCTCTGGCCACTTTCTCCGGAACTTACATCTCAGAGAGTTGCCTGATATCTGGAGGTTTTGAGGGATTTAATCAGATGCGAGTCTTGAACTCAGGTTTTCCTCTCTCCAAGGTGAGATTTCTATCAACTCCCCTAGGCTGACTTTTTGGGTAATTAATAATTGCTCCTCATCTCTTATCCACTCATTAGCTGAAAACATACACACACACACACACACACACACACACACACACACACACACACACTCACGCGCACACACACACGCACACACACACACACACACTCACGCGCACACACACACGCACATGCACACACATATATACAATCTTTGGCAAAAACTACAAATACTGGGGCATTGTTCTTATGACAAAGGGTAGGAACTGATCGCTGAGGAAACTCTCTTTTCCAAGGAAGGTCAGCATCCTCCCTGATTTCCTACACTACTGAAAAACTCAGTGGCTTAGCTTGGCCACCCAGCCGGGCTGAATCTGAGCCCTGACTGAACTCGGGCTGGCTCTCTGACAACCAGCCCCGGCCTTCTCTCTTTCCTGTGTGCTCTCATGCACTTGCTTCTATGGGCATTATTTTCCCCAGTAGACTGAAGCTTCTCAAGGGCAGGGATTGTTTGGTTTTCCTCTTGTATCTCAGCACAGTTATTTGAACCACTAAAAACAAAGGTTGGTTGGATTATCAAGCTCATAACTCCTTAAATGTTGACTCTTCGTCTGGGAGGACAGAGATTAAAAGTTGTGTTGGGTTGGCATCCAAATAAACCAAAGCTCTTGGTTGGTTTTCTCAAATCAAATAGAATTCATTTTCTTTTATGTTTTGACTGAATTGTAGAAGCTTTAATTTATTCTCTTAATAACATGTCTGAAATGTACGTTGACTGAAATTCTGGAATATTTAATCTCCTACTCTAGATAGAATTACAGCAATTACAAATGCTTCTTTTCACAAGTTATATTTAAATCTGTAAAGTTTTTTATCCTCTTGAAATTAATTAGAACATGGATAAAATTTTTTAGTCTATCTGTTGCCTGTTGCTAATAAATGCTTGGCAGAGCCATGGAATTTAATACAAAGAGAAACCTATTTGATTTAACCACTGCACTAATTCTGAATTGTTCGAACAAGGTGGCTTCATCTAAATCCTGTGACTCAGAGATTCTACAGAAAGACAGAAACCCCAGGGAGGTCAATGACCAAAAGGAAACCTCCATATTCATCAAAATATTTGTGACCAACCTTTCTGTGATAGCAAAGACGTGGAAACTAATGGATGACCATAAATGAAGGAATGAATAAATAAGTTGTGGTACATGAATAAATATTGCTAGGTTAATAGAAATGATGAATCAATCAATAGGCAAGGGAGCAAAAGAATGAAACAATATCCCAAGGAGCTGATGTTCTAATGGGGGCGGGGAAGACAAATACATGTAACATATAATATCTATGTATGTGCAGAATAAAAAATGAAATTTAAAAATGTGATTTTATATAAAGTCATTAAATATGAGCTAATTTTTTGGGGGGGGTTCTTCCCCCAAAAGATTTCCTGAAGATCAGAAAAGGCTTAGTTCAGAGAAAGTTATCTGAGCTGCATCTTTTGTTTGTTTTTTCTTAAAGCTTTTTATTTTTTAAAACATATGCATAGATAATTCTTCGACATTAACCCTTGCAAAACCTTGTGGTCCAATTTTCCCCCTTCCCCCTCCCCCCCTCCCCTAGATGGCAAGTAGTCCAATGTATGTTTAACATGTTAGAAATATATGCATACATAGTTACATAATTATCTTGCTGCAGAAGAAAAATCAAATCAAACCAGAATGAGAAAGAAAATAAAATGCAAGCAAACAACAGCAAAGAGTGAAAAGGCTATGTTGTGAACTATCTGAACTGCATCTTAAAGGAAGAGAAGGGATCTTTGAGATGGAGATGAGGGGGGGGGCAGGTGTGGGGGACAGCCAGGACAGAAAAGAAAGGAGGAATGTCTAGGAGAGATGGCAAAAAGGCCCTTTTGACTGCTCCAGAATACCTTAGGAGAAGAATTTCCAATGATGCTAGAAAGGCAGCTTGGGGCCAGAGTTTGGAGGCTAAACAGAAGGGTTTACATTTTATTTTATATTAGAGGCAATAGAAAATCCCTGGAGTTGATTGAGTAGAAGCATCACGTGGTCAGACCTTCACCTAGGGAAACTCACAGTGGGTAGCACGGATGGATGGAGAACACAGGAGAGAGATCAGACCAGGAGGCCAATTAGGAGGCTGCTGCAGGAGCCAGGTGAGATTTAATGGGGGTGAAACTAAGGTGAGTTATGTGAGTGAAGAGAATCTGGATGGGAGAGAGGCTGAGAATGTAAAAACAGGAAGTTCTGAATAGAGGAAAGAATGGGAAAATGAGAACAAATGGTGCAAAGTGAATAAGTTCAGTAATTGGGGAGAACTACAGAACAGCATGTTATGAAATTATAATGATCGAGTTTGGCTCCGAATAAAACAATGATCATTGTTTTATTGTTGTTATTTTATGTAACATTTTGTCTCATAATAATTCTCGGAGGTGGATGTCCTTATTATATTCCTATTCCCATTTTACAGATGAGGCAACTGAAGCAGAATAAGACTAGGTCATATAACGAATAAGAATCTGAAGCCAGATTTGTACTCTCTTCCCAATTCCAGATCTAGCTGCTGTGACCTCATGAAAGATTGAACAAGGTACTTCCCTAATCTTTTTGTAGAAGTGGAGACCATGGGTGTGGAATTCTGCATAAAATATCAGACTTTTGTGCTATCTCAGTTAATTTTTCTGAAATATCCCCCTCCTTTTTTGGACAGATGATTCTCCAGGAAGGAAAGAGAAGTACAATAGTAAATACAGATAATACTTCAACAAAAGCTATCAATAAGATTAAAAAAACCTCAACCACAATATGAAAATATTTGATTTTTTTTTAGGAAAGCCATATATTTTTCTACATGGATAAATTAACCAAAAGGAGAGAAAACATGCATTTTTTAAAACACTATGATTAAGGGAAAATGATCAGAGACTCTCTGAGAAAGGGTTTTATTTTTTTTGTTGTTGTTTACCAATATTTATACTGAAAATTGCCCCCTAGAAATCTTCCAGTCTTTTCGAGGTGGGCACACACATCATGTTTCATACCAACCAGCTCCTGGTAGTGTTTGCTAATTTCATCTTTTAAACTTATTTTTTCTTTGGGAGATTTTTCTTCCTAAACCTTTCTCTGGAACCTCTAGGATTCTCCCAGCACTTATAAATTCAGGAAGCTAGTTTTAGCCAGGGTAGGAAACAGGGAGGCTTACTATAAGTATCCTTTTTTTTTTTTTAAAATATAGATAACAATTACCCAACCTTCTCTTGCAGCTGAGCATTTGCCCTTACCCTAATAATGTTTAAAACTAGGTAATGGCAGTTTCACGTTTTCTTTCAGGTCTGAATTTCTCTGTTCTAAAATCAAAAGACTAAAAGAAAGGGGAAAAAGAGGAGCTTTGATTATAGGGGAAGGACCTTGAGGAAAAGGCCTTCGTTTCTTTAAATTACTGCAGCCCCGTCAAAGGATGTGACCCATGCCATGCTACCCACAGAAGGGGGAGACTAGACTGAGCTCATTAAAAGTGACCCCCTCTGGGGCTGCCCCAGCCCGGAATTTCCGCCTTGAGGGAAAGACATGTTCTAGAGGCAGCATCAGAATTTCAAGCCTTCAGGGATTGGTCAATGGGCTTGCCAGCCAGAATCTAAAACCACAATATTTTCCCTTTCCCTTAAAAACCAAAATAAAACAAAACAAAAATTTAAACCTCATAGCTTCTCTCTCCTTTAAAAAAAAACTTTTTATCTTATAAATCACTCTCACACATTGGGTTTTACAAAAATAACATGGTAACTAAGTGGTTTTAATAATAAAAGATTAATGCTTATTATTATTATTTTTTTAAGTTTACCACAACTCTATGAGAAATTTGAAACTATCATCGCAACTTTTAAGAACATTTTCAAAAGAAGTCTGAATGGAAGATGATGGAAATTTTATTGTCAAATTTAGAATCCCTTAAAAGGCTGATTCTGTCACTTTCTAGATGTTAGCTCTTCTAAGTCTCAGTTTCCTATTTTGTAAGAAGACTGATAGTTTTTCAAATATTTCCTTCTTTTCTCTTGGCTAACCAATCCCAGAAAGTGTCAATGGCCCCCAGGTTCCTGAAAGACAGGGACCATGAAAAAGTTTCCCTATAGACCCTTGTGATCCCCACCTATCCAGTAAGAGTCCGTTGGGTTGAGGTTGGGTGAATGGGATTCTCCAGCTCTGCTCTTAAGCCCCAGTAAAGCAAGTAAACCAAGACTAGTAAATCAAGAAAGTCTTTGATAAATCTGTGAATTAGGGCTCCATCCATCTGGATATTTTTTCAGCTCAATGGCTCTGGAGTCTGAGCATGTGGATTAGGAGTGCATCCCATCAAGGAGTGGTGAGGAAATCCCTTCCCTTCACTTCCCTCCCCCCCTTTTTTTTTTAGGATGGGCAGGAGTGGTTGGATTGTGACTGGCAATGCAGGCAATCATTTTCACTCGAACCCATCTGCCTTTCATACTTCCTTAGGATCATAAATGCCCAATGCCCAGACTCACAATCCCTGATCTCTCTGGTCATACTCCATCACTCTACAATCCAATCAACTGCCAAATCTCACTGCTTTTACCCTACTCTCTCTCTCCTCACACAGTCTGTACTCTCTCTATACATTGCTTCTTCCTTGGATGACTACAATAGCCTTCTACATGATCTCCCCACCTAGTTTCTCTCTGTTCCAGTCCACACTCCACACAGTTATCAAAGTGATTTTCCTAAAGCACAAGTCTATGTACTTCACTCCCTTAGTCTACAACCATTAATAACTCCCTATTAATTCTAAGGCCATATATTATTTCACTTTTTTCTGATATTTTAAAATGCCTTTTGTTTTTTTTTTATAATGTAAATAAGTTTTTATGACTTACAAAAAAAATGAACAAAAATCAGAGGGTGAAGGATCAAAAGAATTTGGAGATTTAGACTGTTTTTCATTTGATGGATGAGGAAGACTCAAAGATGAGAATGGCCGGTCCAAAATCATGACACCAAAGATTTAGAGCTACTTTGGAGTTTATCTAGTTTATTTTAAGAGGAAATGCAATACCTTTGCATTTAAGTTATAGGATCATGTGTTTAGTGCTGGAAGGGATTTCAGAGAAAATCTGGTCCAACCCATTTAACAGATAATGATACGGAGCCCCTCTAAGGTTAAGTACTTCTTCAAGGTCAAAGTGATCATTAAAACCAGAGGCAGGATTTGAAACCCAGTCCTTTGACTCTGCTCTTCCAATTGTGTTGCTTTTAAGCAATAAATAGAAGAGCCTGCTCTTGGACCCAAATCCAATATTGAATTCCATATTGAAATTTTATTTGGATGTTTTCCCCAAAGAAATCAAACCCTTTTAATATAATATCATGATAAAATCACTTGAACATAGTTTTGACATGAAGGTTAAAATGCTGATCCAAGGCTACCTGCCATCTTATGGAACCTCCAGTCCCAGAAGTAGTAACAAAATTTAAAAAGGATCAGATTTTTGAAGTTTCTTTCCATTTTGGAGGGGAGACTGTTAGGTCTTTGCTGATTTGATTTTTCCTTCCCCTGGGGGTTGCTGCTTTTCAGGGGTTACACAGCTTTTTTAGTGCACACATATTGTTATTACTATTTGGGGGTTCATTTGACTATTTGAACATGGTAAAAGTCCGCTACTTTGAACAGAAGAGACCAGTGTAGAAAATCCAGTATGATTTTTTTTCTATCATGATATAATTACTACTTATGCAAAGATGCTTGTTTTTAGTGAAAAGTATTAAAAATTGCTAAATTGTGGTTTCTTTCCAGTAAATATGTAGACCACCCCCAAAGAAACCATCCCTTTGAAAGAAAGAGTGAAGGCGAATGCATAGCCCTGGCTCCAGCCCAGAGTACAAAACCAAGAAAGAAAAGTAATTATGGGGAGGGGGGAATGTCTAGGACTATTGTTCACTTTCCAATAACCTCTGAAAGTCTCTGCGGTTGGGAGGATACAAAGCTGGTTTTCTGGGTGATCGATTAGGAAAACAGCGCCATTCCACCCCTCTTCTCCAGTCCTGGTTTTGAGTTCTGGCTCTGGGGAGGAGAGTTGGCTGGAGCTCTGCCTTCAAACAGGATGTCTCAAGTTCTTTCAGAAAGGCCATGCTGAGCTCTCTGCTAAATTTAGCCTCTTGGAGCTCATTTGCACTTCCAGACTTTTGGGGCCATGCATTTGCTTTCAAGTGACATTTTAAAAAATAATTCACTTGCTTACTATCAGCTGGCAATTTAAAGTACTGAGTGAAAATTTTCAAGGTCCAAGCTGTGAATCCAGCTGGGTTCCTAGCAATGGTTATTCGTGGAGAAAAGCTTCTATTATTTGCCCACCGATATAAGCATCAAGCGAGCAGATACCTGAAATTCCATCTGGCTAGGCTTTGGATCAAGCTTCTGATTCTAGTTTAAATGCAACTCATCTCACCCTTTGAAGTGTTATCAGACATTTCTACCTTAGTGAACATAAAGGTTCTGAAAGCAGTTTCTATAGCTGGTAAGAGGGATCATATGGATTCTCTAGGAGTGTTACTGCTGGAGGAAAAGGGCAGAGAATAGGAGATTATGGGGACCTGCCATCATTTCAGGGTTAAAAATCTTGGTACAATCAGACCATCAGAGAGGGAGTGCAAAGGTAAAAAGGGAACAGATCACCTGGTCAATTAAGAACCACCATTATCTCTACCTCAAGTCTTAGGACTGTAGTTTTAGAGCTATCTAGTCCAACCCCCTAATTTTACAGTTGGGAAACTGAGGTCCAAGGAAGCAAGCCTTGGATCCAGGTCTGCCCTGCTTACCATGGCACTCTGAAGCCTTCAATTTTCTTTCAGTCCAAGGTCTACTTTTGTGCTTCCAACTTCCTATGAATTCATTCAGATGCCATAATTTCTTCTACTAAAGGCAGTTAGGTAGAGTAATGGCTAGAACCTTGGGCTTAAGTCAGGAAGACCCAACTTCAAATCCTCCCACAGACATTTACTTAGCTCTAGGACATAGGGTCACAATCTCTTTTAGCTTCAAATTGATTGACATTGATAGAAACATTTACCTGGTTTATTATTGTCCTCCTTAAAATGTGGTGCTCATGACTGGCCACAATACTCTATATAGATTTAACTTAGCAAGCCTTCATCATTCTGAACTTGTGAGGTTGAGTTTTTTGAACCCAAATATGAGCCTTTTTAATTTAATTAAATTCATGATGATTTAATACATTTCCCTTTATTCCTACTAAGTTTTGTTGTGTTAAGATTCAGCCCAATATTCTAATCATTATGGATTCCATCATGGTGTTAATTAATCCTCCCATCTTGGAGCAGGACATGAAGAATACCTCTCTAAAGGCATGCCCCAGACAGAACTTTCCATTCCCTTGAAAGTCTTAAGTGCTGCACTGTGAGCCACAAATATTAAAAAAAAAAAAAAACTGAAAGAAAAGCATTGGACTAGAATCCCATGACATGGAAAGCACTAAAAAGCTATTGTTTGCATCAGTAAAAGGGATTTCAACATGAATCCATTAAAATATTTATGGTCACCAAGTATTATTAGATTAGTTAATGCAAAAAGGCCTTTGGCAAGCTACCCTATCAATTCATGACAAAAACACAAAAAACTAGAGAAATAAGAGTTTCTTAAATACAATAAAAAATATTCTTTCGAATTACCAACAACAATGAATAAATTCAGCAAAATTTCAGTATATAAATTAAACTCATAAAACTTATTATATACTAATAATAGTGATTTTTTTTTCAAAAATCCAACTAGCTCATGCAACAAAACATTTAAAGAGAAAAATTAAGAAGAAAATGGAATAATGTATTTACGTAGTCTGTGGGAGTCAAATATGATTGCATTAAATATTAGTATATAGGTTCAATTAGATACAAATTTGTCCAAAACACAGTAAAGATAAAAAGAAAAATAACAGGTTGGGAAAATATTTGCAATAAATTAATTGGATGAGAACTTAACGATAAAACTTAAGTTAACTTTTCCAACAACTTCCACGGCTTTGGATAAAATGAGCAGTGAGTTTGTCATGACTTTAGAGCTAAGTGTTAAGGATTTATCCAAAGGGTAAAGTGATGTACTTGGAGTCACACAACTATTAAGTTTCATACTGGCAGACTCTTATCCTAACACTCTAACCATTTTATCTATAAAGATCAATGGATACGAGCAGAGAATATTCACAAAAGATAAGCATCATTTTCTTGGAAAATGAAAGACAATTGAACTGAGATTTCATCAGCGCTTTTGTCCAACACATATGCTTCACATCCGAAGACCTTCAGGGAGCTAGAACCCATCACCTTGTGACTTTGGGAAAATTCAGTTGTTTTGAAGATTTTTCCACATTTAGTCTAAATTAGTATCTTTCCAGTTTCTAATCATTGCTCATAGTTCTAACTTCTGGAGACAAATAGAACAAATCCTATCTCTCCTGCACACAACAATCCCATAAACGTGTGTGGAGCCAACATATTGAGCCAACAATGAGTCCTTTTTAGTCCAGTTGAACCATGCCAGGTTCCATCAATTGGTTCTCTTATGTCCTGGGCTCAAGGTCCTCCTTCACCCTAGTGACCTTCCTCTGGACCTTCTCAGTTTGTCAATGTCTTTCCAAAACCATGATGCTCAGAAAATGAGCACAAGACTGATGAGGGCAGAGGAGGATAGGGTCCATCCCCTCTTTAATCTTGGAGGATGAAAGGCTCTTTAGCAGTCCAAGATCACACTAGCAACTGTTGACTCTTAGTAAACATGAAGACTACAAAACCTGTTGATTTTTTTTTTCAGAAGAGTGGGTGTTTAATTATGCCTTCTCTGTATTATACTTGAGGTTATTATTTTTAACTAATTAAAGATTTCATTGATTCCTACTGCATTTCATCTTGTTGAATTCATTCCAATGCTCTGGTATGTCAAAATCCTCTTGGATTCTGACTCTCTTCTGGGCTAACCATTACAATATTTAGTATCTCCCACTTTTGTGTTATCTGCAAATCTAATGAGCAATTCACCTAGAACTTAATGAAGTTTGCTCATAAAATTGTTACACAGAAAGATCCAATAATAGAATAGAAATACTACCCTGGAGACCTTCTGTCATCATATTGGGAAATGTTCAATCTCAATCAGAAAATTGAAAATTAAGACAACTCTAAGGTATAACTTCATACTGGTCATATGGACAAAAATGTTAAATGTGACAAAAAATGCTGGATAATTTGTAGCAAACTAGGAACACATACATTGTTAGTGGAATTACAGTCATTTGAAGAGTGATCTGGCAGCACAAAACAGAGTTCACAAAAATAATCGTACTTACCTTTTACTCCAATGCTTCTATTATTAGGAATATGTCACTAAAAGCATTACTACAAAGGAAAATATCTGTATGTTGAAAGACAGATATAAAAACATCATTTAAAAATACAAATGTCTGGAAATAATCTACATGTCCCATGCTTGGCCTATGGCATTACCAATGTACTATCACAATGCAATTTAAATGATAAATACAACAAATAGGGAAAAAAAAAAAACTTAGACTTAGGAAGTAATGAGAAGCAAAGAAAATAGAATCGATATATAAGAAGTATATAAACTGACAACAACTACATAGAAGGAAAAATGCCTCCACGAAATCAGGTGTGAATGGAAAATGTAGAAGGAGTCAAAGATAGAATAACTACTAATATGTAGAAATTGATTTTCAATTTAAGGTAGTTAAAAAACAAATATCAAACTAGTTTTGTTGTTCCTTAAGATTAAAAGTATGTTAAACTTTTTTTGAATGACTAGGAAGCATTTATCTCAGCTATGATAGGCATTCTGGGTTCCTAAATTATTTGGATAACAAATACCATGCTCTGAATTCAAAAATTACTTTCTAACATTGGTTTTATGCTAACAGAGATCAATGAAAGGAGTAACAGTGCAATCAGAATGCCTATTTCCTTATTTGTATTGACCTTTGTATTTATTGTTTCCTTCTTCTATGGTTGGGACGAAGAGACTGGGGGTCATTTTCCATCTTTCGTCTTCTTCAATCTGCAAAGAAGAGGGCATTCCTTAGTGGGAGGAAGTGTTGATCTGTTGCAATGAAGAGGAAAATGTTGGAGGCCTCCAGTGGTTCTGTAGGCCCATTAAAATCTCATATAAATCAATATCCACCCTTCCCCCCTAGTCCACAAACCCACCCTGAAGCAGGAGTTTTCACGCTGAAGTCTTTGAGCTTTAAAAAAAAATGTATTCATTGTATTTCATTCACAATTATTTTCTTTGTTATCATGTGGATGTTATTTTATTAATTTAAAATCATGACTCTGAGAAGGGGTTCATGGGCTGTACTAGACTATTCTCAAAGAGGATACAAGACACAAAATTAAGAAGCTCTGCTCTAAAGGATCTTTCCTGAGGCTTTGAGCCCTTTCTCTGGGGCTTTCACTATTTCATGTTGCCAGACAACGTCCAATCAGGTCAAGTTTGTTATTATTGTTGTTATTATTATTATTATTATTCAAAAATTAAAACATACAAAGCAGTTCTTCTCTTCGAGGAACTTACATCTCAAGGGAGGGAAGGAGGAACAATATTTGAAAATGACCGTGGAGACGACATAGGGAGGGAATTCCATCCTGAAAGACCACTTCCCAACTAAGCTTTGTGTTTCCCCTGGGACCTAACATAGTACGTGCCTCACAGCAGGCAATTCAGAAATTTGTTGAATTGAAATGGTGTCCTAGCCTGGGTGGCAGCTAGGGGTCAAATACAACAGACACCTGCATCTTGGGACTCCTGGTTACTGTGAACACTGAATACCTTATGATGCTTCCATCTCATTGGGAGCCACATTTATGTTGAGTTGCTGAAGCTGATTTCAGTGATGTCTCAGATAGCATAGGATTTATGTGCAGCAAATTGCTTAATTAAAACATGTGTTTGAATCTACTATCATTATATGCACTTAAATGCATTTGAAAATAGTCACATTGCTCTGGCCATTATATTTGTCCCATTGAAACTCAGATAGGTCAAATGGTTTGGCACACTCCAGGAAAAAAAATCACCCTTAGTCCAATTTCCTCTGTGGCTTATGCAGGGACAAAAATGAAGGGCAGTTCTCATGGAACTTTTTATTTCTTCAAAAATAAATATCCTACACTGATACATTGTTGGTGGAGTTGTGAAAGAATCCAGCCATTCTGGAGAGCAATTTGGAACTATGCCCAAAAAGTTGTCAAACTGTGCATACCCTTTGACCCAGCATTGCTGTTATTGGGCTTATATCCCAAAGAAATACTAAAGAGTGGAAAGGGACCTGTATGTGCCAAAATGTTTGTGGCAGCTCTTTTTGTTGTAGCTAGAAACTGGAAGTTGAATGGATGTCCATCGATTGGAGAATGGTTGGGTAAATTGTGGTATCTGAAGGTTATGGAATATTATTGCTCTGTAAGAAATGACCAGCAGGAGGAATACAGAGAGGCTTGGAGAGACTTAAATCAACTGATGCTGAGTGAAATGAGCAGAACCAGAAGATCACTGTACACTTCTACAACAATACTATATGAGGATGTATTCTGATGGAAGTGGAAATCTTCAACATAAAGAAGATCCAACTCACTTCCAGTTGATCAATGATGGACAGAGGTAGCTACACCCAGAGAAGGAACACTGGGAAGTGAATGTAAACTGTTAGCACTACTGTCTATCTACCCAGGTTACTTTTACCTTCGGAAGCTAATTAATGTGCAACAAGAAAATGGTATTTACACACATATATTGTATCTAGGTTATACTGTAACACATGTAAAATGTATGGGATTACCTGCCATCGGGGGGAGGGAGTGGAGGGAGGGAGGGGATAATTTGGAAAAATGAATAAAAAAATAAAATTAAAAATAAATGTCCTATTAGTCAGCTGTTAAGGGACATGTGTTGGGGGAGTTTTAAATGAGCAGGTAGGTATGTGTCAAGACTGCAGCTGCTGCCTCCCCTGATGGAGCATCCCGGAGCTTGGCTTCTACCTGCTTTTATTCAAATCCCAATGTCAACAGCAGCATCCTTCAGCAACTTTCAGGGAAGGGGATATTCCCACTCTGTAACACTTTCGATCTTTACCAAAAAGCCAAGCCCGAGAGAAGGGGGAAAAAAAATCAAAGCTAGAGGTTTGTTATTTCCCATGAAAAGTGAAAGTAGAACTAGAACCTCTCCCCTTCCCCCATAGATGCAAACTTCCCCAAATTTACAGGCATTTTAAAGTGCATAATTTAAATAGCATTGGGCATGTAATTAAAGTGGAATTGAATTTGAAACGTCTGCTCTGTCTCATTCCTGACTATCTTTGGGTTTGTGCCATTTAATTCATTAATCAGATCCTGGTTGGAGCTGGGACTGCAGAGACTCTATCATGAGAGATGAGGAAACGGAAGCACAGAATTCTAAAGTGAGCTGTTTGGTGAAATTTCCACCTGCTACAGGAAGCCCTTCCAGTTTCCCTTTATGCTGGTGGTTTCCTCTTGTAATGATTTCCAGTTTACTCATTGAAATCTTGCTCATATGGAGCTGTTTGCATGTTGCCCTCCCCATCCCATTAGACTATGAGCCCCTCAAGAGTGGGGATAAAATATCCCCATGAGTTACCACATAGGAGGCACTCAAGCTTTTGACAGAACTCAAGAATGAACCATGAATGGAGTTTTCTTGACTCTGAGCCTAGTGTTCTAGGAGAAGGGAAGAAGAACACATATGAAGTCCTTACTATGTGCTGGGCACTAGGCTAAGTATTTTTAATATGTTCTGCTTTGATCCTTACATTAACTCTGGGAGGGCAGATATTATCAGTATTCCCCTGTTGTTAATTATTCAGTTGAAGAAACGGAGGCAGGCAGTGTTTAAGTGATTTTCTCAGTGTCTCTTTGACCACATCTTCTTCTCTTTTGCATTTTTTACTTTCTGGGCTCCAAAATACCACCGTGGCCCCCAAACACAAGACAAACTCTATCATCCATGGCATGGGCAGGCTTCAGTGAGGTACCTGTTTTTAATGCCGCCAGCCCCATTGTGATGTAGTGGGGGAAAGTGCTTGATTAAGTTAGAAAAATTGAGATCTGAATCGTGTCTCTGCTGTTTGTCAACACGGGTGACCTTGAGCTCTTCCAGTCTGAAAATCTGGTGATGCTCTGAATTTTCAGAGACAAGTAGTTCAAGGCCATGACTCTATCCCCTATACTACATGTTCCTTTAGAATAATTCCAGGTGAGTGTGTGTATGTAGGATGAAGGCTAAGGAAAGCATCATATAATGTTTATTTGAGAAGTTAAATTGTCTCCTCTTATTTCCTAGTCCAATCTACAAACTCCCCATGATTGACAATAAGGTGACTTAAAAACACTTCTTGTGAGTGACTCTAGAAGCACCCACTCTCCTCAATGCGATGGGTTTCCAACATGGTCCCATGTGGTTCATCATTCAAGGCTTTGGAGCAGCCTTGCTAAGGAGAGCTCTCAGCTGAGATTCTAAGAATCTCACTAGATCTTGTCATACCAGAGCCTCTGAGAAATAAGGGGATGGAGGGTGCTGAAAGACAGGTTGTTAGCATGGCTGTTTCCCCCATGGCAGATACTTAATAAGTAAGTACTTGTTGACTGAGTGATTGATTTCTTGTGAAAGGATATCAAAAAGAGCCTGCAGGATTTCATCCTAGTCAGAACACACTAGACTCATTTCCTTTCCTTTAATGACAGGGATTCCAGTGGATCTTCTCAGATTCCTTTTGCTCAGAAATGTCATTTAGATTTGAAAAGGAAACTGAAAACATCCAAAATTCAACTCTGTTGCTCTGGATGTGAGTAAAACATTTTTAAAAGTCTCTTGAGAAGAAAGGGAGTTATGGGCAGTGTTCAGTGTGTCAGGACCCATTAGGGTACTTGTTAATCCTTTTATTTTTGGCAAAAAAAAAAAAAATCTCTGGGAATGCTCTTCAGGGAGCTGCCCAAGGTTCTATTAATCTGACATTTTGATCCTAAGAAGTCAAATCATGTGTGATCTGCCTATTAAATCTGAGTTATAAAAAATGAAAGAAGATAATCAATATATTAGATGATGGAATCAGAAGCTCCAAATTTCTTGACGAGCTAGAACATCAGATTGAACTAAATCTGATGACATATAACCAGGATAAATGTAAAGTCTTACACTAAGGCTCAAAAAATCAAGCTCATGAGTATAAAAGGAGGAAAGATAGCCAGAGAGCTATTGAGCTGAAAAATGGAAGGTCACAGGGAGTCAGTGATAGAGTATGGCCACTTCTGTAGTATGTTCTGGATTTCAAAAGGAACATTAACGGGCTGGGGAGTATTAAGAGGTAGGCATCCAAGACAATAAGAACAACAGTAGCTAACACTTATATAACAGTTTAAAATTTGAAAGTGATTTCCAAAATATTATCTCATTTTATCCTTAGTAATCCTGCAAGGTAGGTGCTGAAAAGTCTCAAGACAGAGAAAATAAATGTCTCATGAAGACATTTATTGGAACCAGGGATGGTTTGCCTAGAAGAGAAAAATCAGGGGAGTCACGAAGGGCGCCATCAAGTATGGGAATGGCTGTTATGTAGAAAAGGGAGGATTGCATTCCTTATGTTCAGCTCCAAGGGCAGAGCTGAGCTGGATAGAAGCACTTCTCAAATCAAGGGAAGGGAAAGGATTTCCCCTCACTGGAGCTATTCAAATAGATTTTGAAAGCCCTTTCTCCCCCCAGGCAGGCCTGCAGCAGAGGGGATTCTTGTTCAGGTGTGGGCTGGTCTGCACAGCCCCCAAAAACTCCCTCCAAGTCTTGAGTTTCCAGGATTCTGTGAAATTCATTTCAGTTCTCAGAAGTTGGGTAGAATGAACCACAGGCTGATTCCACTGCTGCACTGAGAGCTTTCCAGGGCTTCAGCACCCAGGGATGTGTGATGGATCAAGATCCAGGTTAGGCTCTGCCCCAGCCAAGATGGAACCACTCTGCCTCTTTATCCATATCAATAATCCAAGGCAGGAAACAGCAAGAAAAATGTGGATAATGAGAAATGAGAACATTTAACATTTTGTTATCGCTGACAGCAATACAATGATGAATTTGAGGAAGTCATCCCAAGCCCTGAGATTTATGGGGCAGTTTCCAGCAAGCAATTCCAAGGGCTTTTAAGCTTCTTAAATAATACAGTTGTCCACAATCAACTTCAACATGCTTTAAAAATATACAGCATAAAACCAGAAGGTTTTAGTGCTGGAAGGGGAGTTGGGATTATTTAGTCTTTTTAGGGCTGACACAATCTGAATTGAGAAAGGGAGTTTGGATCCGGACAAACTCTCCGACTCAGGCCAATTAGTCAGCTAGAATGTGGCCAACCAGCCTCTCCTCTCTCAAAACTCACTTGAATTCTGAATATTTGGTTTATCCTAACTCAACCACAAGCACTTATTAAGCCCCTTGCTATGTGCCAGTCCCAAGCACTGGGAATACTAAGAAGTCCTCTCCCTGCCCTCAAGGGGCTTTTATTCCTCCAGCCTGGAATTCACTTTCTCTTCTTCCAATCCTCCCAGCCTTTGTTTCCTTCCAGGCTTAATGCCAGTAAAGGCTAACCCCACTCTCCTCAGGGGCTAACTCCTCTGGGAAGATTTTCCTGACTTCCGGATTTTCTTTTGACTTTATTTTTCTGGTACCAGCACATTTGGGTCTTTCCAGCACAGTGTATATTCCTTGAGAGTAAGAAGCACATTTCCTTCCTTTATTCAACTTTTAAGATATTAATTAAAATATAGGATTATGGATCTGTCTTCTCCTTGGCTTTTATGTTCTATGAGGAATCTATAAGATTTTTGAATGGGACCAGGTGAAGATTTCCCAGAGACTGGAGGGCTGAAAAGGTCAAACCCTAGGTCTAAGCTTCAGGAAGTAACCTGACTTAGATCAATAGAAAGGATTATTGACCATTGGTCAATGGTTACTTCCTTTTCAGTCCAGCCAATAAATTTAAAAACCAACAGGAGGGGGTATATCTGTGTTTTTTCTTCTTTATTTTCTATTCTGTTTCTGCCATGTGCCACATGCTGGACTGTACGGTTGATGAGCTTGGACCTCTTCTTGCAAGGACCAGATAAATGCTTTCTGTTTATATGTGGAGTAATTAATTTGGGTAATAGGGATCTAGCACCCCGTCCCACACAATTTCAATATGTAAATAAGTTATTTCCCTCTTACTCGGATGCCATCTTGCCATATGGGGATTTGTAATTGGTATTTCCTTACTGGGATTCTATTTTTTTTTTTTTTTTATGCTTGAACACAAAGGCCAAACTTATAGTCAGGAAAACTCATGTTTTTGAGTTCAAATCCACTTTCAGACACTTCCTAGCTGGATGACCCTGAGCAAATGCTTTTCACTCTGCTTGCCTTAGTTCCTGATGTATAAAAATGAACTGGGAAAGGAAATGGCAAGAAAACTCCAAATGAGGTCCCAGCTGAGAAGACTGAACAACAAAAAAAGGGGTTTTATCTTTCTGACTTTTATGTTGTGATAAATTCGGCAGCAGTTTTTCCCCCCATGAGCTCAGAGAGGAGATATTTCTCCCATTCTAATCATACAACCAGAACATGGTGGGAAAAGGAAGCTTTACAAAAGGAGGGACCAATGATTAACATTTTCGGGATTAAAAACCATCCCCTAATCACTTATTTAATCTTGTGGTCACTCCTGGAGTGACAGATTCTTAATTTTTTTTTTTTTTTTTTTTTTTGAGGCTGGGGTTAAGTGACTTGCCCAGGGTCACACAGCTAGGAAGTGTGAAATGTCTGAGACCAGATTTGAACTCGGGTCCTCCTGAATTCAAGGCTGGTGCTCTCTCCACTGCGCCACCTAGCTGCCCCATGCCTGGAGGGACAAATGGAGTATTTTCATCCCTAACCCTAAAAGCTGCTGAAGAAAGAACCTGGCTCCATTTTGAAGATGTATCTCAACACGTTATTTGGGATCAGAACTTTCTGCTCCTCCTTTAAGGAAATCCCAGGAGTGATTGGTTTCCTTCTTTCCTTCTTTTCCTCCACTCAGGTTTAGTAGATTGGAAAACTGCGGCTTCCAATGAAAGATCAACATCAAAAACAAACAAAAATCAGGGCAGATCCCAGGTGATTGATTTTTTTCCCCCACCCTAAGAAAAAAGGATGACTGACATTCCAAGTGTCTGTATTGGTGGATTCACTAATCAAGAAAAGAGATTCTACCAAGTAAAACGAACAACATGGGAGTGGGTGGCGCTGAATTTTTTTTTCTATTTCTTTTACCTTTTTCGTTTCCCTTTTTTCTTCCTTTTCTTTTTTTTTCTTTTTTTCCTTTTTTTCCTTTGCCTCCTTTTTGGCCTTCTTTTGATTTTCTTCTTCTACTTCCCTGACTAAAATGTCCTGGATTACCTGTTTAAAAAAAGAAAATGTATATTATTAGAGTCCTAGGAGATTTGAATTGGGATGAGAGTCTTAGGAGAGGGGATTGGTTTGTTTTTGTTTTGGTAAAACAAATGCTTTTCCTGATCCACCGGAGGCTTTAACCTCTATTCAGAATTTAATCCTCCCGGGTCTCCCCTTTCAAGAGAAGGTATTTTTTCCCCCTCAGGTGTTTTTAAGGGTTCTTCTTTTGTTTGCTTGCTTATAGTATGGGACCTCCCCGGTAGACTCTAAGTGCCTTGAGGGCAGACACTGCCCTCTCTCCAGAATCTGCTGCTACCCCCATTTCAATTTAGCCACAGACCTCCATGGTCACAGTTTAGACCTCCGTGTCTCACAGTCCCTCCAGAATCCTGAACTCTGATGTACTAACTCTTATCTTAACCCTCCTTGCTCTTCCATATCTAGTTCTCCTGGGCCCATGTCTCACCTGATCCCTCACCTTATTGAACCCCCAAGACTCCATTACCAATCCCTTTTCCCTTCCTAATTCTGCTTCTTCTCTACTCTGGCTTCCCTTGCTTCTATACCTTGCCTTGACCTAGCCCTCTGTCCTTGCCACCTTTTTGCCCTGATGACGTCCTTCTGGGTCAGTTCCACTCTGAGCCTCTGGCTCCCTAGAGAAGATACAGCAATTCCAACTCTTCTCCTCTCCTTGGAATATTCCTCACAGGGAATGCTCCGAATCCTTCATTTCTCCTCCGATATGAATTCCTACACTCCACTCTTCCCCCTAACAATTTCAAATTCTTAGTCAATAGTCTTTCTCTTGTCCTGGACTCCATGACCTCAAGCTCCTTTACCAGGACCTTAACCATTCATCATTTCCTCTCATACCTTCAGCTCATGTATCTCTCAGACTTAGAAACAGAACTTTAACCTCTTGTACTCTTGGGCTTCCTTCTATAATCCCCAGAATTCAATATTATTACAAAGGGTTTGAAAACTTTTCTGCCCTACAGTCTCCGAGAAATCTTCACCTGGTGTCAAAAATTTTATAGATTCCTTATAGAACATAGAAGCTAAAGAAAAGATTTTATATCCAGAGCTGGGATGGGTCTTAAAGGTCAACTAATCCAATCTTTTCTTTTTACAGAAGAGAAGATTGAGGTCTAGAGATAGTATACCCAGTAGTTAGCACAATGTCTTTTTTTTATTATTATTATTTAGAATTTTTTTTCCACAGTATATATGCATGAGCAATTTTTTATAACATTATCCCTTGTATTCATTTTTCCAAATTATCCCCCTTCCCTCCACTCCCTCCCCCCGATGACAGGCAATCCCATACATTTTACATGTGTTATAATATAACTTAGATACAATATATGTTAGCACAATGTCTTAATAAGTCTTCACTGCATTGAATTTTATGACTTAAGCCAGATAATAAGTGGCTTATCTGGAATAGGAACCCAGATACTTTGCTTCCAAACTCACCCCTCTTTCCACTATCCCACAAAGGATGGGTGAATAAGTGAGAATAGATTCATAAATTAAAAGCATCTAAAAACAAAGGTTATCAAGTTTTGGGAACTTTAAAAGTTCTAAATAGAAAATGACAAGGTTGGGGAGGTGGGAGTAGGGAAGGTTAGAAGGGGAAAATATTCACCAGAAGCTACACTAGGAAATAGGCATAGCATCAAAGCAAGATTAGAAAAGCATATAACCCAAGGTAGGAAACACACAAGCTATAGAGTGTTCCTGGTCAATAATTGCCTGAGAGAAATGGTGCAAAAAAATATCACTGGACACACATAGGACTGGAGGTGGGGGAAGAGGATGGGAAGGAAGGGTCAGTCCTACTGAAAGGATGGGATACCCGATGGACAATGCATGTGATCCACTGGTATTCACATAATATCCCCAGTTTCAGACTAAGCTCCCCCTCAGCATGTTAGCTGAATTTCTGAGGTAGGACTCACAGGGAGATGTGAACTAGAGTTCAATTCTCCCAAATCAAATGACTTTTAAAAAATAAACAAAGGGGGATATTGTATTTTGTACATCTTTCAATCATGTATGTAGTAGATTTATGCTCTACTACAGGACAGTACAATGGAAAGAGTGCTTTTACTATTTTCATTTATTTTTAATTTTTTAATTTTTAATTTTTATTAAAGCTTTTTTATTTACAAAACATATGCATGAGTAATTTTTCAGCATTGACCTTTGCAAAACTTTCAGTTCTAAATTTTTCCTCCTTTCCTCCACTCCCTCCCCTAGATGGCAGGTAGTCTAATACATGTTAAATTTATTAAAATATGTGTTAAATCCAATATCTATATATAGATATTTATACAGTATTTTGCTGCATAAGAAAAATTGGGTAAAGAAGGGAAAAAACTGAAAAAGAAAACAAAATGCAAGCAAACATCAACTGAAAAAGTGAAGATGCTATGTTGTGGTCCACACTCAATTCCCACAGTCCTCTCTCTGGACGTAAGATGGCTTTCTTCATCACTGAATAGTTAGAACTGGTTTGAATCATCTCATTGTTGAAGAGAGCCACGTCCATCAGAATTGATCATCGTATAATTTTGTTGTTGCCTTGTGTAATGATCTCCTGGTTCTGTTCATTTCACTTAGCATCAGTTGCTGTAAGTCTCTCCAGGCCTTTCTGAAATCATCCTGCTGGTCATTTCTTACAGAACAATAATATTCCATTACATTCATATGCCACAATTTATTCATACATTCTCCAACAGATGGGCATCTATTCAGTTTCCAGTTTCTTGCAACTACAAAAAGGGCTGCCACACATGTTTTGGCACATGTGGGTCCCTTTCCCTGAAACCTTTAAGATCTCTTTGAGATATAATCCCAGTAGTAGCACTGCTGTGTCAAAGGGTATGCACAGTTTGATAACTTTTTGAGCATAGTTCCAAATTGCTCTTCAGAATGGTTGGATCTGTTCACAACTCCACCAACAATGTATCAGTGTCCCACTTTGCCCACATTCCCTCCAACATTCGTCATTCTCTTTTCCTGTCATCTTAGCCAATCTGAGAGGTGTGTAATAGTATCTCAGAGTTGCCTTAATTTGCATTTCTCTGATCAATAGTGATTTGGAACACCTTTTCATGTGACTACAAATAGTTTCAATTTCTTCATCTGACAATTGTCTGTTCATATCCTTTGACCATTTGGAGAATAGCTTGAATTCCTATAGATTTGAGTCAATAAGGTCTGTCTCTGAGCATTTGAATGTAAAAATGTTTTCCCAGTTTATTGCTTTCCTTCTAATCTTGACTGCATTAGTTTTGTTTGTACAAAAAAATTTTTAACTTAATATAATCAAAATAATTTATTTTGTGATCAATAATAATCTCTAGTTCTTCTTTGGTCACAAATTCCTTCCTCCTACACAGATATGAGAGGTAAACTATCCTATGCTTTTCTAATTTGTTTATAATATCATTCTTTATGTCTAGATCATGAGCCCATTTTGACCTTCTCTTGGTATATGGTATATGGTTACTTGGGTCAAAGTTTCGCCCGTACTAGTTTCCAATTTTCCCAGCAGTTTTTGTCAAATAGTTTATTCTTATCCCAAAATCTGGGGTCTTTGGGTTTGTCAAACACTAGATTATGATAGTCTTTGACTATTTTGTTCTGTGAACCTAACCTATTCCACTGATCAGCTAATCTATTTCTTAGCCAGTTCCAAATGGCTTTGATTACCACTGCTTTATAATATAATTTTAGGTCTGATACAGCTAGGCCACCATTTCCTTTTTTAATTTTTTTTCATTAATTCTCTTGAAAATTTTGACCTTTTGTTCTTCCAGATGAATTGTGTTGTTATTTTTTTCTAGGTCAGTAAAATAGTTTCTTGGGAGTTTGAATGGTATAGTACTAAATAATTAGATTAGTTTAGGTAGTATTGCCATCTTTATTATATTCACTCAACCTATCCAAGAGCACTTGCTTTTACTATTTTTAAGTCCCTTAATCTCTATGTATGGGACTCATTTTTGTTATCTGTAAAAGGAGAGAGTTGGTTTCATTGGCTCCTGAGGCCCCTTCCAACTCAATTACTTAAAATTTTCAGGGTGTTATTGGAAAGTCAGACTATTCCCTTTTAATTCTTTCTTCAAGTATCAACTTTACTTATAGCCTGCCATGGGGATGAAGGAATGAATATTTTCTATTCTTTGGATCTTTCTGTTACGCACTTTGTTTTTCTTCATCAACTCAGTATTGTGTTACTTGAGTTATGGCCACTGGACACCTAGACCCGAGTTTAACTTGAGAGACTTTCTTAGTTTGTTTTAGGATGGGGCCTTGAGCCAAATGGAGATAACTTTGATGATCCAAAATACCCTACATTTAACTTAAGTAATGTGACATTCCCAGAATGAGTGTGGCCTATATGCTGTAGGAGAACTAATTAGTTAAATTGAAATAATGGGGCTTTGGTTGGGAGTGTGTGTTGGGAAAGTGATCATGTTATCGTAGTGCTTAGGTGAATCAAAGATAAAAATCCTGCAAATTGTGGAACATGCCCCTTAGACTTCAGAAATATGGATAGTAAATTATTTAGGGAAAAGGCCAGTCATTAGCAGGTAATTACTGGCTGACCACAGGGGCTAAGGCAGAATGAAGGTCAAAGGGGTCTGAGGTCATTAATGAGATAGCTCAAATGAGATAATCAGAGGGTATAAACAAACTCCAAATGGGAGAGCCAGTAATGGTCTTAGATCATTAATGAGAAGGCATAAAGTAGCTATTTTGGTTTGGGGTCAACAAATTTGGTCAAGGTTAAAATGAAAGCCTTCTATGCAGGCAGTGAGAGAATAATAGTTTTTAAAAGCAAATAATGTGCAAGAGTGTTTTTGCTTAAGATACCCATACCATGACCCACTACTTTACTTCAGAATAAAGAAAAGAGTAGTTGATAATCAGATTCTCATTTTGTTAAGAAAATTTTTAATGACTTTTGCTATATGAGAAATAGATCTTCTAATAAGAAATAGGGGGGGAAAGGTTTTAAACAATCTGATTGGAATTTCCTAAGACCATCCTTTTAATGTAATTGACAAGAAGATTCGGGGGAGAGAGTTAGCTAACAAGCCCCCAGAGGCCTGGAAGAGAACAACTAAAAGACTGTGGTTCTATTCATTTTTTTCTATAGCATGGTGACCTCTTCATCTGAACTGCAAAGGACATACAGCCAATCTCAGGTAATATAATAGCATATATTTAGATTTCACTTTAATCACTCATCTCTTGGTCTTGTCCTGCTGAGAAAAAATGGAGATAAAATCTGAGTATTCTGAGCCCTGTTACCTTCTTTATCCTCACACAGGCTGGGGTTGATGTCCAGATTTTAATAACTGTCAAAATGCACTGTGGGCCACTTCCTACATCTTTGCTGACCATGTTGGAAAGACTTGAATAAACAGGTCTTTTCCCGATTCCCCCATAAATGCTACATGGTTTCCAAACAGCCAATTGGATTTGCTTATTGACTCCCATGTTTTATATAGACAGAACAGAGTTAAGTTAAATTATAGGGGAAATATATTTCAAATGATAAATTATTTAAAATGTACACTTTCTCATAAAGCAAGATATGTATTTGCCAAAAAAAAAAATACTTTGATGGTATAAAAGAAATCTGCTATGAGAAAGAAGGGAAAAAAGATGGTTATATATTACAGTTCCTGAAATCTCATTAGTGAATTTCCCCAAGCATTTCAGTATTTTATATTTAATTAAATATGGTAATTTAAATCCCAAGCACCATTCCGTCATATCTTGTGGTGATAATCAGTGGAGCAGGTCATTTTCCGGGAGAGATGAACAGATTGACTGGAGTTTCAAATCACTTTTAGGGTCCCAACTGGGCCGTTTCATTCCAGACAGTGACGGAGCTACTGAAATCAGCTTAGCCCCAGGTGCCATGACAGACCCAGGCAAGGATGCTAGAACATTGGATCAGCCAGCACTCTGACCTCCATCCCCTGCTGTGAGCTCTGCAAACAGTCAAAAATGCCTGTTGTTGGAAATCAGGAGAGTGCTTCTAGTGGGCATAAGCCTAATTATCAAAAAATGACTCTGGAAATACTTGGAGGACACATTGGAGGTCTGTTGGCTTTTGCTTAAAAACAAATATACCTGAACAACTTGGATAAAATTACAGAGACTTGTTGAAAGGTTAATGAAGTTGAAAGGCCCTGTGCTATTAGTCTACCTCATTTGGAAAGAGTTGTGGAGCCTTTCCCAATCATGTGACTGTTTCAATGACATCTAAATCTGAGCACTAACCCCCTCCCCCCCCAAAAAAATAAGTAAATAAAACCACATAAAAGAAACAAAGGGAAAAAAAAGTATGGTGATGCTTTCAAACAAACTTTTCTTACCTTAAGAAAAGTGGGTAAACAATTCTTTTTTTTTCTCTATTTGTCCGCAAGTTTTATTGAAAGAGAAAGTTACTCACATAGCACTACAAAGCCCTTTATAGGACACAAAAAAGAATTAGGTTGGCCTTGGAGTTTTGCCTTCCATGGGAAAAAAAAAAAACTCACAAAAGGAGAATATTAAGAGAATTCCCTAAACATATGTGGAGATAATAATGAGAAGGGAAGTCAAAACATAACTACATGGATTAATAATAATAATAATAATTTATGCTTATTCAGGACTTTATAGTTTACAAAATTCTCCCTGAGTATCCTGTTCTGGCAGATGATGTCTATTATACCCACTTCAAAGGGAAGAAAACTGAGGACCAGGCAAGTTATTTCTTCATAGACTTGAATCTAGGTCGTCTGACTCAAAGTCCATGACTATTTCAGTGAATCGCTGTATTTATTAATAATTTATTATGTTCCAGGCAGTGTTTAAGAGTTGGGATACATTCAGAAAACCTCTCCCTGCTTTCTAGGTGCTCATATTCCACTTGGAGCAGGTAACAACACACAGAGAAAGGTTTATCTTTAGGGAAGTTGGAAAGGATCAGATGGTCCTAATGACCAGTAGAAAAGATGACAAGATCTGAGAGGAGATGGGAAAAGCTGGATGTAATACAGTGATTTAGCTGGCTGAATTATAGAGGAAAGATAAGGCTGATGGAAAAATACATCTTCATTGTCATTTTGATAGATAAAATCACATCAATTTCTAATATTAAACCATGGAGTTCTGAGGGGTCGGGTCCTGGGCTATATTCCCTGGCATCTGAGGGGAGCTGGTCATTTGACCAACATTATTAATGTGGTCTTTCAACTGTCCATCCATTGCTACAATGCCTTTTTTCTTCAATATCACACTATTTCTTTTTTTTTTCCTTTTTTTAAATTAATTTTTATAATTATAACATTTTCTTTGACAGTACATATGTATAGGTAATTTTTTTTTTTAAACATTATCCCTTGCACTCCCTTCTGTTCCAAATTTTTCCCCTCCTTCCCTCCACCCCCTCCCCTAGATGGCAGGCATTCCCATCCATATTAAATATCTTATACTATATCTTAGGTACAATATATATGTGCAGAACCGAATGTTGTTGTTGTTGTTGCAAAGGAACACGATTTCTTTTTCTAGGCAATGTTCTCTATTGAATAACCAAGGAATATATTTGTCATCAATCAATTAATGGATAAAGTGATTAAAGCCTGATTATGTGCCAGACACATATAGAGCAAAAACAAAGCAAACTTAAGCCTCGAAGAAATGATATTCTAGGCAATCTGTATATCTATGAGCTAGAAGGATAAACCCAGCAAACATAATGGGAAATTATTGGGATGAAAATGGTTTTGTGCTGGAATTCTATCATAGCTGATATTACTTCTAACATTGGCCCACCAATAGAGGCAGAAATTCATCAAACGATCATTTTATGAACATCTTGCTATTGGTAAGAGTGGGATAAGGAGAGCAGCTGAGCAAAGGCAATTAAATGGATGAAGTGAGCAGAATTTCTCTGTACTTTGACTTTTATGAGGGATGAGCATTTGAACCTGGTTGGGCTAAAAAGCAAGGAAGCCGACAATTTCATTAGAATCGAATTGTCTTTTATTCTTCAAATTTCCTGTGCCTGGGTGCTCTGTGTCCAGATGGCTCTGAAGGCAAGTGACATCCTGTGACTTCCACCCATACCTTCTCAGACCACATCATTGTACTACCATTCATTGTTCTACCTTGAAGAAGAAATCAATAAGGGAGAGAAGGTGTGACTTGCTGGATTTGGAACCAGATGACCTGAATCTGAATTCTGTCCCTGTCACTTAATGCTTCTGGGAAAATCCTTTAATTTGTCTGTGCCTCAGTTTCCTCATCTGTAAAATGAGCTTATTGGAGGGAATGGCTTCCAAAATACCTTTCAGTTCTCTATCTATGATCTAATAAAGGGGAAAAAAACCATCATGCATCTGAAGCTCATAATAAGGAATTAGTTGTTTGGTAGAAATTATGTGAATTTTGTGGAGAAATGATCATTTCATTTTAGAACTATGGTGGAAAAGAAGAAAGCCAAGATTCATTTGATATGGCCCCTGGATTTAGGGAATATCTATATGTATATCTAGTAAAGGATTTTGTGATAAGAAAGGGAAAATCCTACAGTTATAATTATGCAGAAGAGTCAGTCAAGGCGAACTAAGAAACTCTCAAGAATGAAATTCTGAAGACCCCAAAGAGGAGTAATTCCAAGGAGTAGAAACAAGTGAACTTGCATGAGATACTGTGGATGAATAGGGAATTCATTAATGAATAGTTTTAAGAGAAACATGTAGAGTGGATAGAATCCAGAGCAGGTCACAGAGATAAATACAGAAACTCAGCAATGTTTGATGAGACATGTCAGGAGGCCCAAAGCTCCAGCTGAACTGAAGCTGTGGTGAAAGACAACGTACCAGAAAGATTAAAGAAGGGAGAGAGCTGTTCTAATTTTATTTCTCTGTTAATTTCTCATTGTTTTATTCTTTATTCTATAAAGTATAGAACACAATTGGTCAATAGGAAGTTGATAATTAAGAGTAATCAATAAATTAATTGATGAGCATTTACTTAGTATATGATAAAGAAAAAGCAAGAGAGACCTTAGCTATCTTTGAGAAAAAGAGTTAATAAAAGTGCAAAAAATTAACTTCACAAGGACAAGATGGGAGAATAATGTGAGATGGCAATCAAGAAAAGATTTAGCATTATTGTGTATGGCAAAACATAAGCTTTCTAGAAATACTTGTTCCCCTATCTTTTCCCTGTTAGAATGTGAGCTTCCTGAAGGCAGGGATTGATGTCCCTATACATAACAGGCTCTTTAAAATGTTGAACTGGGCCATAGATTAATCAACAATGAACCTTTATTTAGCCCTTGCTTTGCGCCAGGCCCTGGGACAAAGTGGAGCCAAAAAACAGAAACAAAGCAGATTCTAGCTTCAAGCTGGAGAAAGATGATCTAGATATAAATTGTTGTATGCATCAACATACAGAGTTGATTAAGGGAAGACTTTCTCAGCCATTGAGAGTCACATTTATGTTCGTGAAAGAATCATGGGAATTTTTGGCAGCCAGGTTATTTGGAATTTTGATCTATAATTTCCTCCTTTCTCTGGGAGTTCTTTGCCTGGCTAACAAGTGAGGTGCTTGTTCAAAGAGCTACATCTGGATGCCTGGGGACTCTGAGAAGGGGCTGAACTGAGAATGGACTAAAAATAATGTTGACATTTAGGACCAAATGTTTAATCTTTTGGTTTAAGTGACTTTGCTGGAAGTCTTCTTCTTGGCTGCCTCCCCCTCCTTGTTCCACCAAGAGTCATTTTCTAAACTCTTTTAGATGTTATTTCCCTTGATGAGCTGTTCCTTCTTCCTGTCCTTATTATCCCCTCCATGTGATGACTCTAACCTCTTTCTCTAGCTTAAGCCTATCATCTAAGCTCTTACAGTCTCATGCTCAGGAAAAGCTTATTATGTAGAATATTATATGCAGACTGACTGGACCTCTCCAAATTTTATCACTGAAAGAGAACTTAAGAGACAATCTGACTTAGTTCTTTCTTTGAACTCAATTGGCCCATTGTACAGATGATCCAGGGAAGTTGAGGCCAGTCAGATGTCATGTATCTTTGTACAAGAATCCATTGTACAGAGGATCCAGGGAAGTTGAGACCAGCCAGATGTCACGTATCCTTGTACAAGAATCCACATTTCTTGACTCCACATGCAGAGTTTTTCCACTCTATTGCATGTCCCATGTGAATGGCCTTTTGGATATCAATGATCACATCAGGTTCAACACTTCCAAAATTGAGCTAATCTTTCCCCAAAGCAGATTTTCCTTCATAACACTCTTATTTTCATCAATGGCAACACCATTATCCAAATCACCCAAGCTTAAAACCTCTGAGTCATTTTTTATTTTTCCCTCTCTTTCATTTCCTATATTCCATACATTCAATCAATTACCAAGAGATATTGCTTCCTTCCTCAGCTACAGACTACACCCCTAACTCTGACCAGCTGTCTTGCAAATGTGTTCCATTCACTGGGCACAAGGATAATGGGTGAGAGATTGTGAATGAGATTAGCATAAATCCATCACCACCACTGTAAAAAATAGCTTAAAGTGCATAATTATGGGGCCTGAAAGCTGGTGACTCAAATAATGGTTTCTAGCTGGTAAAGATATTTTCGGAAAGCATGATAGTATGTGGACAGGACTAAAGGCTGCTTTTCTGATTTGGACATCCTGACAGGTGTTTTTCCTTCTAAGATATCTTGTAATTCAGTGGGAAGCTGCTTTAGTCCCTCATTTCTGGGAGAGGTATTGTGGTACTGTGGAACTGGAATTCAGAAGACACTACTGGCTGTGTCACCTTGTTTGAGTCTGTTTTCTCATATTTATCAATGAAGGGGATGGTTCTCAAAGATCTTTTAAGGTTCCTTCCAGATTAGACTTATGGTCTCTCTCTTCTCTTGGCCCCCAGTCCTGTCCTCGGGCTTCTCTCCAGCCCGAGTAGCAGGAAAGTAAAGTAAAGAATGGAAGAGGAAGGATAGACAGAAGGTCTGAAGTTGGGGAAAGCAAGAGAGGGAAAAAGGGAACAAGAAGATCCTGGGAGTAAGCATACACCCCTTCTTTCTATCATTACACCATCAGGCATCCCTGCCCCTCACACTTCACAAATTTCCCATGCAGCTTGCTCTAAGTCTCTCATTTCAATCTATGTTGTTAGCCTCTGCTTTCTGGACAAGCCTCTGTGTCTGGGCTGAAATCATCTGGCCTATTACCAATGGGAAAATAAACTCATGCTTATCCCTTAAGAGACTCTGGAGATTAAGGGTGACCGAAACGAAAAGGAAGCTAATGTAATACAAAATGAAGACTTGGCCCCCTAGGAAGGGAGCCCTGCCATCACCTTTGACCTCCTTCTCCCACCCCAACATCCAATTAGTGACTAAGGTCTGTCAATTCTGCTCCAACAATGCCCCTTAGATCTCTAGACCTTTCTCTCCAATCAGACCACCATCAGAGTTCAGGCCCTCATTACCTCAGGCTTGGACTATTGATATGGCCTCCTAATTGGCCTCCCAGATTCTGCTCTGGCCTTTAATCAATCCTTCACAGAATAACCTTCTGAAAGCACAGATCTGAACTGACCACATCACTTCCCTGCTCACACATCTTAAATGGCTCCCTATTATCTCAAAGATGAAGAATAACATCTTCAGTCTGTCATTTAAAAGCTTCCTCCATCTCACTCTGGTGGACTTTTCCTGGGCTCTTCTCAAATATTTTCAATTCCAGGAAAATTAGACCATTATGTGCTCCCCAAATTCAATATTCATTTTCCAGTGGCTGGGATGACAAAAGTTATAATTCTTCTTTGAACCGGATCTGTGATTAGTATAAAGTAATCTAAAGAAATGTTAAAGAAGTCTTACCTCCTATCAATGCTGAAGGGCACCTATGTTAAACCTTTATATTATTAGGGTTGCCACAGGAAATAAAGGTTACATGATTTGTTTTGGGTATCACAAGCAGGATGTCTCAGAGATTGGATTTGAATCTAGGTTTCCCTACCTGCAAAGATAATTCTCTAGCTCCTGTGCTATGCTGCTGCTGCTTCATAAATGTATTTTAATGTTAGAAACTCCCCCATCCAGGGAGTTGTAGGTATTTATTTTTTGCAAAGTCAAGCCAAATGTACAACAGCGAAGATTCTCAGCCTCTGGTACTCAACACCATAGAGAAGATGCTTTTTCTGAACAGTGCACAGGAGACACAAATCCTCTCTGAACTCTGTCTCTCCTTGCTCACTCAGGAGTATTTACAGCTAAAATTCACATTGAAGTATGAAAGGATTGCTTAATCTCAAGGATGGACTTGGTTTTCTGGGGGAGGATTTGACAAATGGTGAAGAGAAAAGGAGGGTGCTGGGTGCTCAGCTATGGGGGCTGAGAAGGGAACAGAAGGAAGGAGTCTTTGTAAGGAGGGAGGAAAGAAGGAAAAGAAAGGAGCAGAGACAAGAACAAAAAAGTCTTTTTCTTCACAATTGGCTTGGGGCTATGCTGTACTATTAATTAAGAGCAGGAGGTATTTGCATTTCAGGACCCAGGACAGCACCTAGCACAGAGTAGGCCCTTAGAAAATGGCTAGTGATTGATGTTAGGAAATTAAAAGGGGAAAACACATCATCTTCTTACAAATGGAAACTAGCTTTTGATGGCTGATACTAAGTTGGGTTGACTCAATTAATTTGTGGAGGGGGCATTTTACACTGCTACCTCCCATCTTGAATCATGAAGTAATGAAGGTAAATTTGAAAATAACAGGCAATCTATCAGGCAACCAGCAATATCACATATTAAATGAAACAATCTGTGTGCACAGCGGGAATGTTAATCCCATTATTATAAATGGCAATTCTAAGGACTATCAGTGATCATAGATATCCCAGAGATTCTTTCCAGAGTTTATAGCAAGTGGAGCCTGGAGGGCATTTCCATCCTTCCTTCTTACTAGGTGGGTTCTACCAGGATCCCAATCTCCATTAGCATTTGTGCACAGACCAACTCTTTTAGAGTTTAAAACATTTTAACAAAACAGCAGGTGTCAGTTTGTAATACTTGAGAAAAAATTTCTAGCAAGATAATCTTATGAATATTAATACGACCTTGTAAATTATTTCATAACCTCCCAGTGCCTCTGCTTGGGACCCTTAGGATCCCAGATCAGGAGCTAGAAGGGATCTCAGAAACCATTTGGTCAAACTTCCTTATTTGACAAATGAAGGGACCAAGTCCAAATATGATTTGTCCAAGGTCACACAGGTAATATGTTGTCAGAGGCAAGATTTAAACACAGTTCTTGTTTTTAACTTTTTTGTGTTTCTTTTTTAAAGCTTCTTATTTTCAAAACCTATTCATAGATAATTTTCAACATTCACCCTTGCAAAATCTTGTGTCCATTTTTTTTTTCTTCCTCCCTTTCCTCTATCCCCTCCCCTAGACGCAAGTAATCCAATATAGGTGCATACAATTCTTCTACACATATTTCCACAATTATCTTTTGCACAAGAAAATCACTTCAAAAAGGGAAAAAATGAGAAAGAAAATAAAATTCAAGCAAACAACAGTCAGAGTGAGAATGCCATGTTGTGATCCACACTCAGTCCCCACAATCCTCTCTCTGGATGCACATGGCTCTCTTCATCACAAGATCATTAGAACTGGCCTGGATCACCTCACTGTTGAAAAGAGCCACTTCCATATCTCCAACATAAAGAAGATCCAACTCACTTCCAGTTGCTCAATGATGGACAGAAACAACTACACCCAGAGAAGGAACACTGGGAAGTGAATGTAAACTGTTAACACTACTGTCTATCTACCCAGGTTACTTATACCTTTGGAATCTAATACTTAATGTGCAACAAGAAAATGGTATTTACACACATAGATTGTATCTAGGTTATACTGTAACACATGTAAAATGTATGGGATTTCCTGTCATCTAGGAGAGGGAGTAGAGGGAGGGAGGGGATAATTTGGAAAAATGATTACAAGGGATAATGTTATAAAAAAAATTACTCATGCATATATACTGTCAAAAATTTTATAATAAAGTAACTTTGTTTTCAATTAAAAAAAAAGAATTCAGAAAAAAAAGAAAAGAGCCACTTCCATCAAAATTGATCATCACTTAATCATCTTGTTGCTGTGTACAATGTCCTCCTGGTTCTACTCACTTCACTTAGCATCAGTTCATGTAAACTCAGTTCTTGATTCCAGAGCTCTAATTTTGCTTCCTGACGTTTATTGCTTTTTCCAATCCAAGGGTGCCAGAAAGTTGTCTCTCCCAAAGTGTGTCATTTTGCCCAGTGATAGTCTTTCACATAAGAAAACTTCTGGGGGAGAGTTATTTTAGGGGAAGTCGATGGGAAGAGTGATTTTGTTGGATTAGAATGTTCTTGAAGATAAGGAGTAGGAGATAAAGCTTGTAAGGAGGCTGAGGCTTGATTATGGTGGGCCACTTTTGACAGCTAGGCAGAGGAAGGGGGAGAAGAGCGAGGTTGACAATTCACTTATACAAGAGGAAGGTACTTCAGGCTGACCCTTTAGTGCATAAAATCCGGAGGCATATTTTACACACCACAAAGCACTGAGAACAATCACCATGCTTTCTTCCTCATCTGGAAGTCAGAGAAGGGGGCACATCCAAGTCTCCTTTCCACTTTTTTTTTCATTTATCCCAGAAGAAGGGCTCCTGTAAGGCTTTCCTTTAAATATAGGGAGCAGGTAGTGTCAGAAACTCTAGGAAAAGAAACCCTGAAAACAGGGACTGGAGCCCTGTTTGGCAACAATCTTCCATGAGGCCATTGAACTTCCCATTGCTGGCATGAAGGCAGAACAGGGCACGGTATTGGGCCCGTCCAGCTCTAAAACATATGACTTGGCTCGAATACGCCTTTTCTGGAGCCAGTCTTGGGTAACCTTCACATGGGAGAGCTCTGTTGATGTTGGCCGTGAATAGCTGGGGCAGGAAATGGGAAAAGAAGGCTTCACATCCATCAGTGGTATTCTGAGCCAAGCTTCCTCAGGCTTCCAAGACCAGATGAAACCCACCTAGTCTTGCCTTTGGTGGTCCTTAAATGTAGTTTTAAAAATTGAAATCAGGCTCATAATTATGTAGCATGGGACGTGGTGAATGAAAGTCACAAAAACTACTTGATGGTGAATTAAACATGAGGGGCTAAGATTCAGCAGCCATGGCCTGGGAGCTAGTGTAGAACAGAAGGCCTCATGGTCAGTCAGACCATGCCCAATTTAGGATGGTGATCCTAAATGAGCTGGGGCGCAAAAGGAAAACACTGATCCAGAGGCAGGAATGGAAATGAGATTGTTAGCTGAGGTGGTATGTGACAATTTTGGATCCTATTCTTTTCTTTAAAGACTGACTTGCTCTTTTTTTCCTAGGCTAAAAATGCAGTAATTACTCATTAGCTGGATCCTACTATGGCTGATCAAGGGAATTTTGTTCCTAACTTGGGTCAATTTATCCTGTACTTAGGAAGCCTGGTAATCCCCTGTTTGGAGTGTGTATATGTGTGACCATATTGATACTAGACTTAGTGCAGATAGCTAATTAAGCAACTTAGTCCACTGCATTCACAGCCTCCACACTGAAGTGAATCATCTGCTCCATCCTTCCCAATAACAAGATTGCAAGAATATGTCCGGCGTGTCCAACCTTGCACTTTCAAAGAGATATTCTCTGTAGACTGGAAGCCATACCGAGGAGGATATCCCTGCTGCCTGGCGTGGCCATTCAATAAGTTAATGAAGAAATAAACATGCTCACACTTTAAGAAAGAGCCACTGGTTCCAAGCCAAGAAACTTGTCCAATAGTTCCAGGTCTTTACAAAGCCTAACTCTTTGGGCATAGAAGAGTAGTTCTTGGGGGGGGGGGGTTGTCTCCTAAAAGAACAGTAGTTGAGCTTGTCTTGGACTCTCTTATCTCTCTGTCTTTTCTGTCTCTCTGTCTCTCTGTCTCTCTTTCTCTCTCTCTCTGTCTGTCTCTCTCTTTCTCTCTGTCTTTCTCTGTCTCTCTCTCTCTTCTCTCCTCTCTCTCCTCTCCTTTCCTCTTCTCTCTCTGTCTCTGTCTCTGCCTCTCTCTCTCTCTGTCTCTGTCTCTCTTTTTCTTTCTCTATATATCTATCTCTGTCTCTCTCTCTGTCTCTGTCTCTGTCTCTGTCTCTATCTCTATCTGTCTCTCTTCTCTCCTCTCCTCTCCTCTCCTTTCCTCTTCTCTCTCTCTCTCTGCCTCTGTCTCTCTGTCTCTGTCTCTCTGTCTCTCTCTCTGTCTCTGTCTCTCTCTCTCTGTCTCTCTTTTTCTTTCTCTATATATCTCTATCTCTGTCTCTCTCTGTGTCTCTGTGTCTTTCTCCTCCTCCTCCTCCTTTTCTCTCTCTCTCTCTCTCTCTCTCTGTCTCTCTGTCTCTCTGTCTCTCTGTCTCTCTGTCTCTCTCTCTCTCTCTCTCTCTCTCTCTCTCTCTCTTTCTCTCTCTCTATATACATATATACATAATATACAACATATATATATATATATAATCTCCCTATATTCTTAATTTCTCCCTGTCTGTCTCTTTCTTTCCCTCTCTATGTCTATCCCTGTTGGTGTACCTTTTGGATCACCAGCCCCTCTACAGAGATTTAATACATAAAGTTGGAATTCCGGCCTCAGGGCCAACACTGCTCAGACCAGCGAATGTATGAAGCCCTCCACTCCCCTGAATCTAGCCAGTCCTGGCCAAGCTTCACATTCCACTCTGCCACTAATTTCTCCACAAGCATGGATTCTATTAGAATAGAATTTCCTCGAGGACAGGAATTAAATCACTTTTGTATTTGTTTTCCTAGTATTTAGCAAGGTAACTGGCACATAGAAGACACTCAATAGGTGGTTTTAAAGTCATATATTGCTGCAAATTGCAAAAATGTGCCAGATAACTAGAAAGCTATAATTAGGAGGATAGAATTATATGCCAGAGGTTCACTATTCTTTAAAAACTGGCAGATAACAAATTTCCCAACCACAAACATAAGCTCCAAAATATCCCAAAGAATTTAACCAATAAACTGTACTGAAACTGGAACATCACAATCACTTACATGTAACCACTGGACTATATAACCTTGATCTATAAAAAATTCAAGAACATTATTTTTAACAATGTTTTAACCATATCACATATTTGCTTCCTCCAAAGTACAAGGAATAAAAAACTTGCAAAACCTAGAGAGTTGGGGGTGGGAAATGAAAACCAGGTGGGGACAGGTAGAGGAATGTTCCATCCTCATTGTCCTGTCTGTTCCTGGAGATGTATGAACATTGTTCACTGAGCCAACACAAAATAAGTTGACTTCCTAATATTCATTCCATTAGAAAACATTTGGTCATTTTATCCTTTAGCACAATAGTTTGCAGAAGATTCAGTATAGAGGAATAATGGCAGGGGAAGGGAACAAGCATTTGTTAAATGCACATCATGTGCCAGTGCACTGTTCTAAAGCTTTTAATGGCAGGATAATGACCTATTTTAAACTCCATTCTAAAGGGTGAGAAGAATGAGGTGAGCACCAGTGAAGCTTATCATAACAGCTCAAATTAATACGATGGCTTATTATTTACTAATCTACAAGACAGCTGGGTGTGCACTCATGTGGCTCCCAAATGGGGGGAGTGTCTGAGGGCTATAATGTGACACAGACTCCAGAAGAATTGGCAGAAGTATCTACTCTTAGAAATGTAAACTCCAAAGAAATGTAAAACATAAAGGCTATGTGGTGTTTTGTATACCCACATGGGTCTGTCCAGATGTGGCTTAAATGGAGGCAAGATATAATTCTAGCGTTTTCTCCCTCCCCCAACCCCCAATTTTTCTCCAAGGGCAACTTTGATTCTTGTTGAGGTGGGAAGAACAGAAAGTTGAGGCCGGAAGCTGATCACTCTTCCCTCTTCAGAAAAAGGGGCTACTAGGCTAGAATTTTATCAATCTACTCTCTTAAAAACTATTTATTGAGGGGAAATAATTTTTAGGTTCAAGCTGGGCTTCTGATTGCTATCCCTTAATGAGGAAGGAGTGACTCTAGGTTTATAACCAAGATGTGACCTTCTTTCCATCCATCAAATGCCAATTTTACAATGAACATACATAGCAAATAGCAAATAAACTTTTTTTTTTTTGTCAAACCAATGACAGAATTCAGAGAAAGTATACATAGGATATATTACCAGCCGATAAATACACAGAGTAAATGAGCTCTCCTACTGGGATAAAGATAACTCAGCTCAACCGAGAAAAACAATCTCAAATCTCCCTCAAAGGGAAATTCTCCAAAGTCTCTAGGAAGCTGGGGATAAGGACAAGATAGATGATTTGGGCTCATCTTTAATCTTCCCAGAATCTTTTTTTGTTCTTTCAGACCTGAAGAGAATCTAGAACCTCATGTCCTTTTTCTTGAACCAAGAAAATCATCATTTCTCTTCTTGCAGTTCTCATCAAGTTCACTTCTCAACAGCTGAGAGCCCTTTGAAAATTAATCTCCAACAATGAGAAGATGAGGTAAATAGTCCTTTGAGTCAAGGGTAACAGAAAGAACATTAGAGCCTTCTAGCTGCTGCCTGGTAAAGTCCCCTGGGGATATTTCCCCAACCTGACAAATTTGTTAAACTTCAGCCACAAGAAAAGGATGCCAACCACAAGGGCAAGTATGAAGGTCAGTCAGAGCTTTGGGCAAAAGGAGGCTGATGGACATAGAGGAATCGACCTTCAAATTAGACCTTCTCTGGATGCCTGAAACTCATGCCCCCCAGAGCCTAGGGCTATTGTGCCAATTTTGCTTGCAGTATAATTGGAAAATATTTATCACAACAATGTCTTCAAAACTGGAAAGATCTAAGGAACAACTGGGAAAAGGAAATGTTTTATTTATATTTAGAAGGCTGTGGTGTCCTATCCTATGGAAACAGAGGATTTTAAAAAAAAAAAAAGAGTATTGTTTTATTAATACTCAGTAGAGCAAATTTCCTACCCTTAAACATTTCCACATATTAAAAATATCCATCATGGACCATGATTCCGCAACAATTTTCCTTCCTGTTTTTTTGGAAGCCAGAGATCCATAAAGTTTTGCTTTTTCTGCATATTTATATCTCCTGGGTTTAGCACAGTACCTAGCACATAGTTGGTGCTTACTTGACTGTCATTCACTTACCTAACTTGTTTTATCTTATTGCTGAGATAGCCTCAGGACAAGAACTGGATGCATGTTTCACTGGTATATGGAACTCCAAATGAGAAAACTCTGGCTACAAACACAGCTCAGTACCTTCCCTCTCAATTCATGACATGGAAAATTAAATTTATGACTGAACCTTCCAACAAGTGACCTCTTTTGCTCCGGCAATGCCATGGAAATCTATCCATCACTGATGGTTGTAATTTGCAGACTGGTGAGTTACCGTGGGATTTTTTTTTTTTTGTCAGCAGTTGTTAAAAGAGAAAAAAAATGTAAGAGCAATTTGTTACAGGTTGGGCAGGAGTAGAAAAGGATTGTCACATCTTTCAATTATCTTCTGCCAGCATAAAAAATCGAGGATGAAAATAAGGACCAGATGTTAAAAGGAAAAAGAAGATCAATTTCCTTTAGTCTTAACCTTAACAGAGGGGAAACAATTCCCCATCTATCCTTCTCCTGCCCCTAGTTTTGGGTAGTGTATCGTTCTTCTTAACTAGCACAACTTTGCTGAAATACAGTCTTAGAGAAAAGAACACAGAAGTGAAATAGAAAAGCATCATCTGGTCCATTCTAGTCTGGTCCAGTCCAGTCTGGCCTCGGCCGCACCAATCCAGGCCAGGTCCCTCTGGTTCCATTTTAGTCCAGGACAGTCCAATCTGGTCCAATTCAGTCTAACTCAATATTTTTTGGTCTGGCCAGTCCAGTTTCTTCCAGTCTAATTTGAAATAGAAATGTTATAAAATAAATAGTTTATTTTATAAATAAAATATAGTTTATTTTATAAATAGTTATTAATCCTACTACATGTAATGTAGCTGGCCATAGAAAGGTTTCAAGACACAAAACTTGACTTCAAAGACCTGACATTTTGTTCTGGGGAGGGCAGGTGTGTGTGTGTGTGTGTGTGTGTGTGTGTGTGTGTGTGTGTGTGTGTATGTGTGTGTGTGTGTGTGTGTGTGTGTGTGTATGTGTGTGTGTGTGTGTGTGTGTGTGTGTGTGTGTGTGTGTGTGATATGCATTTTGAGAAGGAAAATCCAAGATGGGATTTGGTAAAGGGGTGATCCAGACCAATCAGAAAATCTGAAAGGAGACAAGACTTTTAGCTGAGAGGATCAGAAAAGATGTCCCAGAGGAGTGAGGCTTGAGCAAAGTTTTGACTGAAGAGAAGGATCATGGAAGGTTCCTGTGTGGGTTAGGGGTGGGCGACCATCATCTTAAACCCACGAAAACCAAATGAAATCCAAATGCCTGTAACTGGGCTTGTTGTCTCATCAGGAACCAACTGTACCTCTCAGGTGGGATTAAAAAATAGGAGAGAGAGCTAGTTTCATACAGTAATTAAATGAAGAAAATAAAGACTCAAATGGTCCTTTTTTCAAATGTATAAAAATGCTATTTAAAAATTTTTAAAAAGTAAAATGCTCATGACAGAAATTCTGAATGAATTCTGCTAACAATATGAATAATAAATAGTGTTTATCTAGTGTTTTTCACTTTAGCCTCACAACCACCCTGGGAAAGCCAGTATTGTTATCCTCATTTCTAGATGAGGATGATAAGCCAGACAGAAATGACTCACCCAGGTTGCCACTGGATTTGAACTCTGATCTTCCGGCCTCTGTGCAAGGTGGTACCCCTCTAGCGGAGGAGGCCCAGGGCAGCCTGGGAGAACAGAAAGGGACGTACTGGCAAGGAGGGGCTTGACTGTGGGGAGCTGGGATCAGTTCCCTAATCTGCCAACTGCAGCCAGGGCACTAAGATTCCTTCTCAGAGTTCAGGATCGGGATCATGGACGTCCAATAGAAGCCACAGGACAGTTATGCCTTATGTAGCAGAGGAATTCAGTAAAGGAAGGAAAAATCCCTCAGGATTTCCAAGGGTCTACCACTTGGGCAAGGGCTTTTTGTTTATTTTGATATGCTGGACTTGCAGATCTCATCCTGGCAGGCCTAACTGAGCATGTACCCCTGGAAAAAAGAAGAGGGATTAGCCCTGGGTCAGCCCCCTGCTGTTTATAACGGCCAACAATGGCCTCTTGACTCCAGCATGTGTTTCTAATTTAAACTCTTAGGGTGTGTGTGTGCACATGTTTACTACAGATGCTCTCACCTACCCCAATCCACTTTGAAATGAACTTAGACGAAGCTTAACTGCAGTGAATTTGCTCTCGGCAAAATTCTGAGGGGCTCCTCATGGTTGCGGTGTGTCAGTAATGAGGGACTGATGTCACTGTGCTGGTATTCATTTGTGACAGACTAAACCTTCAGCTGTCTGTCAAGAATCAAACCCTGGCCTTCTCCACTCGGGCCCTGCTCAGGGCTCTGGAGTTTTACTAGGAAGCTAAAAGTCGATCTTACTGCCAAAGGGTGATGGAGATGCTTGGAGCCCTTGTGTTGGGCTTTGAATTGAGGGAAACAGTGACGAGCTAAAGAGATTGCCTGGTTTGATGAGCACTGAAGTCAATCCTGGTCCGAGCGCTCATCGGCTGGCCGATAGAAATATATCTACAAATGCTCCGAGACAGAAACTCTGTTTTGCTTATGGTGAGGGCTTAAGAAATATCTGTAGGGCAAGGTATTTTATTGGCCTCTGGAACTGAGCCCAGCCAGCCTGGAGAATTCGCAGGGTTTGCTGAATAATTCTCAGTGTGTTCAGATATACAGAAGACTTCAGAAATATAGCTAAGCTCAGGGTCATCACCAAAGCTAACAATAAATTGATTTGAGGGGAGGGGGAGGAGTTTGGCCAATGGTTATGTTGATCAGAGCCACAAATTCTCAGGAGGAGGGATGTGGGTATTCAGTCTTCATGGTAGAAAAAAAGTTATTCTTGTACTTCTCAGTTATTGCCTAAAACTACTCAGATCAAGGTAGGGGAAGCTTGTTATTTCATTGCAAACAACAGCTCAAAGGAAAACAAGAAATCAATTGAAGTTACACGAATAACAAGGCAAGAATAATATGGTTCAGGTTTGGTTTCCAACCTGAGAACTAAAGACTCTTTGAGGACCAGAGTTATTGCCAGGGAGCAGCAAATCCATACATGCTCCAAGCACTGTCTCTATGCTATTCATTTAATTCTAGCTAGAAGTGCAGGGGGCTGACTCAGGATGGTAAAGAAGCAGTCGTGCCTTCTGTGGATTGAATGGATGAAATATCTATCTATCTATCTATTTATTTATAGATATAGATTATACATATATATCTATATCTGTATCTATAACTATAATAGATAGATATAGATATATACACTGAATGGATGAAATATATATGCATATATACATATATGTAGGTATACATAAATATGCTACTATTAAGTATACAATCCTAATAGCAACAGCAATATCTCATATTTATATAGCATTTTAAGGTTTGCAAAAAGAGCTTTTCTATATATCTTCTCATTTTAGCCCCAGGGGCTGAGGTTATTCAAAGTCTTATCTCCATTTACAGAGGAGGAGACTGATGATTTGAGAAGGTAAGGGGCTTGCCCAAGGTAACACAGCTAGTAAGTTTCTGAGGCAGGATTCAGAACTGGATATTCCTAAATTTAAGTCTAACCATCTTTCTGTGCTTCTCTAATAAACTTTGATGCTTGATGAAATACAAGCTGATTTAAAGCTTTACTAAATTTATAGGGAATAGAGACTATTCTATCTAGCTTGGAGGCCAGGTAGGTTACATTTTACCCCTCCCACTGAAGTCTCCAAAACTCTTAAGGGGGTTGGGATGTCTAGTCACTTTGATGTTGTCTCCAGCCCCCACTAACAGAGTTCCTTCAGTTTTTTCAATCAATATATACAAATAGCATGATTATGATACCTAAGAGCTTATCAACTAGTTTTGTCACCTTTCAATCTTAAATTTGAAAATCCTTTCTCTGATTCAAACAACCTAGCATTCCACTATCATACGTTCTCATCCCTAACTTCAACCTCCCAGCAGCCTCCAGTGCTGAGATCCCTTTCTTATTTTGTCAGTTCATCATCCCTGTTCTGGCTTCGTTTTTCACCCTTTATAGATGGGATCCTGTTGTGATCCAAAACAACAAGGCAAGACTATTTTTCAATATCAAAAGATTCCAGATATCATGCTGGCGGGAGAGAGAGTGTGAGAGTGCTCTCTCCAGCAAGATTCAAGATATCTTGACTCACTCCTCAAATGGAGTGTCACCCACACTCCCTCTCTAACCAGGTACCTTTTGTGCCATTTGTCCAAGGTGCAAAAAGTCCTTGTTATTGCTCAGAAGAGCATCATGCTGTTTTTTTCAAGAGAGGTTCACAGAACCTGCAGCACAAAGCCAGACTTATCTACCTAGAAAAACCTAGTTTGCTTTCTCAGCACAGCAAATGGCTACCCGAGAAGTGATTGGGCTTTCTAAAGTTTACGGAGAAGTGCTTCTACCTCAAGTGTCTTGCTGAATAACCAAGTAGCCTCTCATCCCCAAAGTCAAGCATTTAAAACACAAGAGCACATAAGTAGCTTATAGTTGGAGAATTTGCAGGGAATTTGCTCCATTTAAATCACTAACATTTCTAGATTCTAAAGAAAAGAAACCAAAGCAGAGAAGGAAAGAAAGGGGGCAGAAATATCCCCAAGTGAAAGTTGACAATAATGTAAAGGACATAGTTCCTCATATTTAAAAAATGGAAATTTGTTTAGGGAGGTGCTGTTAAGTATAGATTCCTTCCTCCCTTCTTTCCTCCTTCTCTTCTGTTCCTTCCTTCTATTCCTTCCTTCCCTACTTCCTTCCGTCCCTCCTTTCTTCCTTCCTTCCTTCTTTTCTTCCTTCCTTCCTTCCTTCCTTCCTTCCTTCCTTCCTTCCTTCCTTCCTTCCTTCCTTCCTTCCTTCCTTCCTTCCTCCCTTCCTTCCTTCCTTCCTTCCTTCCTTCCTTCCTTCCTTCCTTCCTTCCTTCCTTCCTTCCTTCCTTCCTTCCTTCCCTTCCTTCTTTTCCTTTCTTTCTTCCTTCCATCCATTCATCTAATCTATCTATCTGTCCATTCAACTGTCTGTCCATCTATCTATCTATCACTCTTATCTATTTATCTATATTTATTTTGATGAAGCAATTGGGGTTAACTAACTTGCCTAGGGTCACCCAGCTAGTAAGTGTTAAATGTCTGAGGCTGGATTTAAACTCTGGTCCTCTTGACTTCAGGCCACTGCTCTTTCCACTGTTCTATCTAGCTGCTCCAAGTGTAGATTCCTAATTAAACTAATCCTAATAAAAAGCACATTCCACTTCTGACAGAATGAACAAGGAGAGACAAGAGACAAGCAATTGTGGTGCTAGATGCAAGTAGGACAAACTTCTTAATGAAACATAAAAGTTATAAGATGATTGTAAAAAGAAGACTCTAACATCATGCTGACATGGGAAAATTTTAATCCAAAAATAATTATATAAATGATCACAATATACTTTACTACTACCAACGTATTAAAAATAAATGTGGTATTAATGATATTAGACAAGTTGAATAAAAATGAGAAAGAGTTAAAAGATAAGGACAGGACCTGTGATTTCATGGGTATAGGGAATTCTCCGATTAGGAAACTCCTATTATCACTGTAGGTCAGCACTTTCTCAGAAGCCTAGTTTTAGACAATTACATAGAGTATTGAAAGATGAAACATCTTCCCAGTGTGTGTCGGAGGCTGGATTTGAACCTTTGTCTTCCTGGCCAAGATCATGTCTTTCTTCCATTGTACAACTGTCTCACAAAAGAGATAGAGAGTACTCTATTATGTTAAAAGATTCTAAGCAAAATGTTAACATATCATTCTCACATATCTGCACAATTTGTAACAAAAATTAATGAAGGAAGATTTTACAGGATTGCAAGAAGAAACAGATAAATAAAACAATGAGCAAGAAATTCAAATACCTCAATATCAGAATAAGATGAATTGAATAAAAAGATTAATGAGAGGTGTCACAGAGTTAAATACATTTAACAAAGAAGATTTCACAAAATTATATAGTAAACCAATTTGTACATGCAAAGACTATACCTTCTGTTTCAAAGGTCTTGTACTTTATATGAAAATGGACCACACTGTGGACTTTAAAAAAAGATATGGGAAAATACATAAAAGCTAACAGCTTAAGGTGATAAGATTTACAGATGACAATACTGTGAAATTAGTAATAAGGGCACAATGAATAAAGTGTGGGTCCCCATGGAAATTAAAAAATTATCTATGAAATAATGCTTGGGGAAAAGAAGAAATGGTAAAACAATAACAGATTATAACTAAGAAAATGAAAATGTAGATACACATAAAAATCTGTGAGAAGAACCAAAACTTCACTAAGCTTGATGTCTGAAAAATATTTTTGACAATGAGTTCTATCCCAAAGTGGAATGAGATTGGTTTCTCCTCCCCAAAGGTCTTCAGTCAGAGGCTAGACCATCACTTGTGTAGCATGGTGGGGAAAAAAACAATGGTTTTGGATTCAGAGGGCCTAGCTTAAAATTCTGGATCCTATGGAGAATACATCAATAATCCTCAATTTTCTCATCTGTAGAGTGAGTAACTAGCCTCTTAGAACTCTTCTGGTTCTGGATTTATGAACCTATGGGTATCATGATCTCTTTAGATTACCCACAGAGTAGCTGTCCATGTGATCTTAGATCCAGTTGGAGTTCCACTTCTAATCCTCATTTTACTTGTTTATTTGCTGAGAACTCTGATGAACCTGGTAGAACCATCCAAAAACCCAGTGACAGACAGACAGACACGTGCGCACAAACACACACACACACACACACACACACACACATTATAAGTTCCACAGTTTTGTTCAAACTGATATTTATTCTATGACTATGAGCTAATCACTTAGCCTGCTTTGGTCTCAGTTCCCCTTGAGGTCCCCTCCAGACCCAGAGCTCTAATCCCTCATCTGACCCCATTTAGTACAATTTCCTGCAGAAACACAAGGAAGGTTTTTTCCTTTATTTGTTTTGCAAGAGAAAATGCTTAGAGAATTTGTCTGAGGATACAGCTACCTCACCAATATAAATATTCCAACAAGTTCTCCCAAAGGTCAAAGGGCAAGTAGCAATAAGCATTATTTAGTGAATCCATGAAGAGTCAGTAAGTACCATTGTATTACAGAATCATTGGGAATATCTGAACTATCTTCCTCCTGATAACCATCAAAAACCAACCAACCAAAACAAAACAAAACAAAACAAAAACAAACCAAAAAAACCCAAACAAAACCCAACAATCACCACCAAAAACAAAAAGAAAAAGCAAACACTCCCAGAAACAAAGCCCAGACCAACAACCAAACAACCCACATGTTTTAGGAAGTTTGCTGGGAATATAAAAATCAAGTCCTTTTGAATCTCTTTTCAAATACAAGGCAAGAATGAGACTAAATTTATCTTGAAATTTTTATCAATATCAGGTTATTTTTTAAAATCATCTTTACTTCCAAATATATCCCTTCCTGGCCCCTTGCCATTTATTATAAGAAAGAATTAAAAAAAGACAGGAAAAAATAAGTTCAATAAAGTTAATGCAACAACAAGTCTGCTAGAGTAGGCAATGCTCTGCACCCATTGTCCCCCACCTCTGGCAAGGTGAAAGGGAATGTGTTCTCATCCTGAATATGTTTTAAAATCCTATCCTAAGAGATGATATATTGTAGTAAACCTGAAGAGAGGATTTTAATGGAAGAAACTATTAGTCTCCAATGCATATTTTGAGCTAGTTTATTCCGAACTTTAAAACCCCTCCTGTTTTTCGTTTACATTTTATCTATAAATTTTAGACATACCTGTTGTGGGGTCTTATCTGAAAAAATAAGTGCGGAACCCCCTTCTTCTTCATTAGGGTAATCAGGAAATGTGCCAGTCATATTCCTAAAGGGGGGAAAAGGCAAAATGAAATCCGAAAACTATTGTAGCCAAGTCTACTTCAAGTTTGCTTTGTGGATTCTACCATATTCCTCTAAATGACTGGTGATCACAAGTCTTATTTTCATTTTACATCAGGAGGCTGAAAATGAGATCTCTAATGGGAAAAAGTAATTGGATATAAACAAGGCCAGGTTTCCTCCCTTTTGGGGGCCCTGATGACTATGGCTGAGATTTGAGAAAGTCCCCTTTAAATTAGAATAGACTTCCTCCCCCTCTCAATATAAAGTGACTTTGTGTTTGACATTCGGAATAAAAACGGAAGCACAAATCACTTTAATTTGTTTAATGTGAGGACACATAACGGATAAACACAGGTTTGGGAAACTGAACAGAAGGCAGAAGTAATTCCAAGGACAAACTCAGGAGCGCTGCTCTCAATACAAACACACTCTGTGCATGTTTCAGTCCAACAAGCTGACAAAACCCGTTGGCGTTTTAGGTTACAAGCTAAATTGTCCATGGGCCTCAGATGTTTATACTTTCCATAATCATGTCTTTCTGCATTTAAAAATGGGCTTCAGATGCCACCTGGGGAAAGTTCAAGGAGGTCATCTCATGGCATTTGGGCAGACCATATGGGGACCAGTGGTACCGGGCATCCCCCATCCAAAAAAAAAATTTCAAGGCAACCGAATTGAAGTTTGTGAGGACATCTCAGCTGACTAATTTCACATCTCCAACTATATTTATTTATCCTTGTTGTTGAGTAATTGAGGTTGGAGTTATGACTTATAGTAGCAATGATAATAGCTAGCATTTATAGGGAGCCCTTTACAAATATCTCATTTTATCTTCTTAGCTACTTTGGAAGGGAGGTACTATTATTAATCCCATTTTACAGATGAGAAAACTGATGTGGATGGCAGATAAGTCTGAGGTTACACAATTAGGAAAGTTCTGAGGCTGAATTTGAACTCAAGGTCTTCCTGGCTTCTGGATCACTGAGGGATCGACCTCTGATATTGTTGATGGTTCCGGAGCTCTTGACCCATGATAGTATTACTGTAATCTAGATTCTAATTGTAATTCATTCTATCCAGAAATAAGTCAGAAAATATGGATTAGGTTACAATCACAGCAGTTCCCTTTTCAATTTTTTTTTTAAATTTTAATCGATCCCTTCCCTGGATGTTAGTTCCCCAGGAGATACAACCATCCATCTCTCCCAAGGCTTTTAGATTTCTGCCAATGAAAACAAACCCTGGATGCACCAAATAAAGAAAGGACTGAAACACTGGAATCCCCCAAAGAGCATTCTCAATTATGAGGTACAGCTCTCAATGGTCTTCCTGGCACTTCTTGTGAAAGGAGGCCTGATTTCTGCAGTCACTTTTCTGGGTAAGAAAGGGTGTTCTCAGGCACATAATTTCATCTGTAACAGTGTGAGAGACGGAGCAAAGCCATGACAGAGACTCCGACAAACTGGCTCTGGCCCCTGCTAGTTTTGTGATCTTGGGGCGACCTCTTAAGACTCCCCAAGGTGCCCAAGTCTTTCCTCATCTATAAAATAGGCACAATTATAACCATTCATGACCTACTTCACCAGGGCGCTGGGCGGTGACTCAGCAGCTATTAAGTATTACATACATGGGAGCTGTCATTGGTTCCAGTGATTAGTTTTTCCCTGAAATGGAATCAACTCCAATCTCAAAAACCTGAAAATGGAATTTTCAGAGTAGTAACTGAAGTGATATATATAGAAGACTGCAGGTGGGAATGTGGTAAGCAGGCCAAACATTGTTGGGGTTTCTTGTGGGGGGGGGAGTTGAAGGATTATTTTTCAAGAAAAAGACCAATGGCCCTGTACTGATAGAATAGCAATTCATAGAGCCACCACCAGAACACAGTGTTCCCATGAATGGCATCTCCTTGGGAATATTCAGTGCTAATAAATCTGGTCAAGACTCACTTGCAGCACAAAGAACAATGGATTCATTTTCTAAAAAACCAACAAAACATCCACCAGAAGGCCCAGGGTGTCAATTGATGTAAAACTAAATGGAAATAGGTACTTGAAACCCAAAAAGGCTCAGGTATTGGTATTTCATACTACACGACTTTTCTATGTCTTTATTTTTAATGTCCTTTAACATTCTAAATATTTTTCAAATAATGAAATAAATGAAACATGTGATTCCACCTATAGGGACCAGATGTGTCAAATGAAGCTTATGCTTAAATACTTTGTGCTTTTGTTATAAATAAGAAGAGATGTTCTTACATTTATTTCTATGGAGCCATCCCTTTGCTCATATTAGTATTTTTTCCCCTTGGAACATCAGAATTCATCATTTATGAAATCTTGTGAATAATGAATAAAGTAAAAGAAAATTTCATCTTTGCATATATTTTCTACTCTTTTACTAATTTATTTTTAAATCTTTCTTTTTTTTCAGAATTTATAGATTTTCAGATTTTCAGAACTTATAGTTTGGTTGTAATAATAACACAACTTTGTGTCCTTACAAATTAAAAATGCTGAAAGATTCTCTGGTGAAAAGATTTTAGAACTGACAAAAAATATCATATCTGAAATTTCAGAGAGTGAATTCAAAGATGTCAGTGTTACAATTGCAATGTCTGAGGAAGAGAAAGAACACTGCTCATTTGATTCCAGTGACAATAAGCATCATACCTAAAAGTTCAAGACAAAAGAAAAAGATCCACAATATCTGAAAAGGAAAAATGGTGGTTTTTCTTTTCTTTTACTTTTCTCTTTTTCCTTTCTTTTCTTCTCTCCTCTCCTCTCCTTTTCTTTGTTCTTCCTTCCTTCCTTCCTTCCTTCCTTCCTTCCTTCCTTCCTTCCTTCCTTCCTTCCTTCCTTCCTTCCTTCCTTCCTTCCTTCCTTCCTTCCTTCCTTCCTCCTTCTCTCTCTCTCTGTCTCTGTCTCTCTCTCTCTTTCTGTCTCTGTCTTCTGTCTCTCTCTTTCTTTCTTCCTTCTTTTTTTCTTTCTTTCCTTTCTTTCTTTCTTTCCTTTCTTTCTTTCCCTTCTCTCTTTCTCTTTCTTTCTTTCTTTCTTTCTTTCTTTCTTTCTTTCTTTCTTTCTTTCTTTCTTTCTTTCTTTCTTTCTTTCTTTCTTTCTTTCTTTCTTTCTTTCTTTCTTTCTTTCTTTCTTTCTTTCTTTCTTTCTTTCTTTTCTTCCTTTCTTTCTCCCCTCCCCCCTCTCTCTTTCTCTTTCTCTCTCCCCCCTCTCTCATTCTCTTTCTTTCTCTGAATGGGCTGTTGTTTCTCAAGCAATGTGAGAATGCTTATAATAACTAAATATTATTACCCTTCAACCTGGCTCTGCTGCATATTTTATAACCCATGTCACTGGGAAAAGTCCCATGCTTTCTTTTAAATTTTACTTAGTGAGCCAATGCTTAGAAACATTTTGAAAGGTAGAAATTCCAAGGTCAGTGATTAACAGGTAATGTTATGTGATCTGCTGCTGCTGTTGTTTCAATTTCAGCGACTCCATTTGCAGTTTTCTTAGCAAAAACACTTGAATGGGTTGTCATTTCCTTCTCCAGTTCATTTGACAGAGAAGAAAACTGAGGCAAACAGGGTTAAGTGACTTGCCCAGGATCCCACGCTACTAAGTGTCTGAGGCCAGACTTGAATTCAGAACAGGAGTCTTTCTGACTCCAGCACTTTGTCCACTATATCACTAAGTTGCCCTAAGTGGTCTACTACATTAGAAGAATTAGAAAAATTAATTGTGCTCATGACATTACCAATGGAAGAAACCAATTCTCCCTCACCCCCAAAGTATAAGAAGAAGCTTCTGATGGTATATTCTGCCAATAAAACTATGCCCCAGAAATGATTGCAAGATATAATGAGGTATCACATTTTGTCTAGCATCCTCACTGTAGAATCCTTTTATTGGAAATTGTTAGAATGCAGTCGTTCCTGCTGCAAGACAGGCTGTAAATGTATTCAAGATGTGTCAAACAAGCCAATCAAATTTGCCCTGAAATTTTGGTTGCCAATACACGCTGAAGACAAATGCTTGCTCTTCCAGAAGATATGAGAAACAAAGATATGCTCTGAGATACAGAGTTGAAGCTTATAAATCCACAATTTCACAAATGTTACAATATAACCCATGGCAATTATTTTGCATCTCTTGTTCTTTCCTTGAGGCTTGCAAAGCTTAGGTGGAGCACAGTAGGGCTACTCATCAGAATCTTTGAGAACTTCCAAACCTAACAGAAGTACAGGTCTGTGCTTGGAGCTAGGCACTGAGAAGCTGCTTCTAGGGACTGCTGAGCTCCTGGTGTGTAACCATCCTGAACACCTGCCCTCCATCCCAAATGCTCAGAGCACAGTCCCAAGCAAAAGTCAGATACTCTCCTATTCTTCAAGAAGACCAAGGCAGGAGGAGATGCTCCTGAGTAAATGACAAAGAGGGACTCAGGGATGTCCTAGCCATGATCTGCAGCAGCAGCGAGGTAATATCTGAAGAGGTTTGTAACTCAAACATTAGACTCAAGGATGCATCCAAAAGGTGAGTGAAAAGATGGTCTGAGAAGATGCTCTTCCAGACATAATGTACCATACTAGTGACCCTACAGTGCTGAGAAAGACCACAGGTGTATATTCCATTTGCAAAAAGCCCATTTTGGCAAATGTGTGATAAAAATATATGTAAAATGTCATCATTAAATAAGTGATTACAAAAAGAAATATATTTGATGACAAATCTTTTCTTTCTGTTCTCTACTGTGTAAAAGCACTTTACATATAGTTATGAGCAGATATTGTCATTTTACCTTGAAACAAATATTTTCATCTGACTATCTCTATGTTCTTTATTGATTAAAAAGATAATGCACTGTCTAGATTGACACAGTTTGGGTCTTTGAAGATTGTGTCCTTCCAGATCCTTAGGCCTGATAGGGTAGAAAGCGGTCAGGGGCAGAGGGATGCCTGCAATCCCTGCAGCAAGAGAGGAGACACAAGTCTGTGGGTTGGTTAGTCCAAGAGGGTGCTAAGTGAACAGTTTGAGAATTAACATTCTCCAGTGTTAATTCATAACCTTTTATTTAACAAAGTTTGTCACTTTCTTGGCTTGTGAATTCGGCCATGATATATTTTTTAAACGTCTGGCTCATAATTCCTTTGGCTAGAGATAATACTAGCGAGAGTTTGTCCAGTTAGGGAAAATATCTAATTTACATTTTGTTGGTTGGTCATATGACCTAGAAGCTTCCCGGCAACCCTAAATTTCAGAGCATGTATGATGTATTAGTAGAGGGAACTTCCTGACCTGTGAGTTCCCTATATCAAAAATCTCAGAGGACCAATCCTCTATTCCTAGGAAGTCCCATTTTCTTGGGTGAAGATTTTCTTAGATGAGGATGGAAATAGGGAACATTCCAAGATTAGAGGTGGAATTTCTTAGTTCCTCTTTGCAAAGTGAATAGCCTGGAAATTCCAAGGAAGAAGTGGGAATGAGGGACATGGACTGAGAGATCATCACCAAAAGGCTTCAAAGAGTTATCTCTTCATAGCTGAGTTGTGACAGGAGGGAACATGAGTCACCCACCCTGTATCCCCAGGGGGCCATAAGGTGAACCCCAGGAAGCTGGATATCTCTGCCCAGCACAAGAATAAGCTATTAGTGCCTAGAGGAGAAGTCACTTTCTGGTTTGGGAAGGAAGGCAGTCAAGAAAACTCTAGCGCCATTGAAACAGAAACAGGACAAAGTTCATTACATTAGTAAATGTGATTAGAAGCAGCTGGAGATTGTGTGGTAGTGAAAGTTTTTAGGGCTGGAAGAAATGCTTTAAAAATATCACTTAATAATACAATTTTTTAAAATACCATTTAAAATGATAGAGTCTTCATCATCAAAATTATTTGGTTCTGGATAAGAAATAGAGTGATGGATCAGTGGAATAGATTAGGTACACAACACATAGTAGTCAATAACTTTAGCAATCTAGTATTTAATAAACCCAAAGACTTCAGTTTCTGGGAAAAGAAGTCACTACTTGATTAAAAAAAATTCTGGGAAAATGAAAAAATAGTATGGCAGAAACCAGGCATAGACTAACGTCTCACACTATATATTAAGAAAAGGTCAAAAAGGGTACATGATTTAGATATAAAGGGTGATTAGGAGGGCAAGAAAAAGTTTGCCTCTCAGATCTATGGAGAAGAGAAACATTTAGGACTAAATGAGAGATAGAGAACATTTCAAAATACAAAATGGATAATTTTGATTACATTAGATTTAAAAGTTTTTGCACAAACAAAGCCAATGCAAGCACAAGATTAGAAGAAAAGAAAAAAAATGGGAAACAATTTTTACTGCCAATATTTCTGATAAAGGCCTCATTTCTAAAACAGAGTCAAATTTACAAGAATACAACAACCAAAGGATATGAAAAGGAGGTTTTCAGATGAAAAAATTAAAATTATCAACAATTAAATAGAAATGCTTTAAATCACTATTGATTAGAGAAATGCAAATTAAAATAATTGAGGTATCACCTCACATCTATCAGATTGGCTAATATAATAGAAAAAAGAAAATGAAAAATGTTGGAGAAGATGTGGGAAAATTGGAACACTTATGCATTTTGGGTGGAGTTGTGAACTGATTCAACCATTTCAGAGAGAACTTTGGAACTCTGTCTAAAGTGTCTAAACTCTATCAAAGTCTAAACTCTATCAAAGTGTGCATACCCTAACTGTTAGGTCTGTATCCAAAGAGAACATAAAAAAGGGGAAAAGATCCATGTACAAAAATATCTGGAGCAGCTTGTTTGTGGTGCCAAAGAATTGAAAATTGAGGGATGCCCACCAATTGGGGAATAGCCGATAAGATGTAGTATATGAATGTAATGGAATACCACTATGTTATAAGAAATAATAAGCAGCAGGATTTCAGAAAAGTCTGGAAAGACTTACACAAACTCTTATTGAATGAAGTGAGCATAAACAAAACATTGTATATAGTATCAACAACATTGGGCAGTGATCAACTTTGATAAACTTAACTTTCCTCAGCAATGTAATTATAAGAGACCCATTTAAAAAAATTCTATCCACATCCTGAGAAAGAACGATGGAGGTTGAATGCACACCAAAGCACACTATTTTCATTGTTTTTTTTTTTGTTTGTTTGTTTGTTTTTTTCCTTTCTCAATGTTTTTTCCCTTTTGTTCTGATTCTTTTTTCACAGCATGACTAATATTGCTTGCCATGTTGGAAAGGTAGGAGGGAAAAGAAGGAAAAATATGGAACTCAAGATCTAATAAAAGTGAATGTTGAAAAGTATCTTTAAAAGTAATTAAAAAATAAAATGCCATGATAAAAAAGATGGCTTAGATCCAAAGAACTGTACTTTAAAACATCAAAAAAATTTTCTTTTTAAAAAAAGAATAAAGGTAATTTAAAATGTTATCTGAAATGACAGAAACAATCACTTAATCTTGCTTTTTGAATGAAAACCATTTAACAAATGGTTTTCATTTAAAATTTAAAAAAATAAAATGATAGGGTCTTCACTTTCTTGCCCCCAAGTCAGAGAGAGAGATTGTGCTGCTGTGATAGGAAAGAGAAGGCTGAGCTAGCTTAGACGTAAGGAATGACTTCCATATTGCCTTTTACCATTATTAAAAAATTGGAAAGTCATAGTTTCTGTTGAGCTGAGAATTGTTACTTGCTTTAGAGTTAAACGCCTTTGGAGAATAGAAGGGCTTCTAATCAGAGGCTGGTGACTAGAAAACATCTTCTAAATTCCCCCAGTGGTTCAGGCTGCTCAGAGCACTGGGGCATGGCAGTGCTGATTGGAGCAATGGCGCATTTGGGGATTTTGAGGGGATTAGCTGAGGACCTCAAATTACTCGCTCTCAGGAAAACTGCTCTTTCAATTAAAAGTGGAAACAAAACTCTCCAGTTTGTATTTGACTTTAATTCATTGGAGCCTGTCCACCCCACCTCCGGCCTTGACAACCTCATTCATCCCCGAATCTCTCTCTCCTACAGGTCCAATGCCAAGACCATTCTGTATGTGGAACCATTCTTTTAATTTGGGGCTCTTACCAGGACTGGCTCTAAATCACCAAGCCTTCCTTCCTATTCGAGGCCCACTGTCCCACCCCTTCTTCCTCCCAGGCCCTCAGCATGGCACTAATTCCCAAACAAATTGCTAGCTATATTCTTGACAAGACAAAGCCCGGGACCTCTCCAAAGGGAACGTGGTGCTCTTCCTTTCTTGTTTCTGGGATACAGACATGGGGCAAGAGATCCTTCAGTCTCAAAAGAAATTGTCTCAGCAAATTCCTTAAGAAATACAAATAGATGAAAGAGGCTGCTTTTACAGGAAGTCTTTCTAGATTCTCACCCCCAGCTTCCAGTGCCTTCCTTTGGAAATTACTATGCTAGGAGGCATAGTAGTTGGAGTGCCGGACCAGCAATTAGGAAGAACTGAATTCAAATCCAGCTTTAGACACTTATTAGTTGTATGGTCAATTTTATAGTTAATTTCCTCAATTGTTAAAAAAAAAAAAAAAAAAAAAAAAAAAAAAAAAAAAAAAAACCAACATCTGCCTCCCAGGATTTTGTGAAGATCAAATGCTTAGCACAGTCTACCTGACACATAATATAGGTGCTTCCTTATGAACATAATAGATATTTCACTTACTTTTCTGACTATGTATTGTTTTCCTCCAATAGAATGTAAGCTCCTTGAGGGTTGTGACTACTTCATCTTACCTTCCTACCCCTTTGTATTCAGCCCAAAGAACAAAAGTTTGCCAAATGAATGAATGAATGCATGATTTTTCCAATATTAGTCAATAAAGACCTACTCTCTGCCAGGCTCTCTATTAGGACCCGAGGATCTGAGTCCAATAGATAGGCATGCAGTGGGATGGGCAGCCCATTGAGTTGACCACACTCAATTAGTGTCTATGGCAATACAATGTGAATCTTAAATATGTAGTGTAGTTGTGTAGTGAAGTGAGCCCTGAAAGAAGAACCCAAGGCAGAAGCATCTATTTGGCACTTACTATTGACAAAACCCTGGGATGAGGTGCCAGGAATATGAAAATAAAAAAGGTTTTGCCCTCAAAGAGCTGAAATTTTATTCTATAGCTCTTTGAAAAAAAACCTAAATAAGGGGTAGTTAGGTGGCGCATTGGATAGAGCACCAGCCTTGAATTCAGGAGGACCAGAGTTCAAATCTGGTCTCAGACACTTAACACTTCCTAGCTGTGTGACCCTGGGCAAGTCACTTAACCCCAGCCTCAGGAAAAAAAAAATTAAAAAAAAAAAAAGAGAAAGAATGAAAAAAACCTAAATATTCTCCAAGCCAAGGCTCATTTTTTCCCCAAAAAACCATCAATCTTCAGTGAAGCTCTATAGTTGCGATGTAAAAATAACAGTGACAGGTGACTAAAAAGCTTCAAATCAGGACCAAGGTGGGTGTGGAATATTGGACCTTTAATTGTCACAAAGAAGTGATATAAAGCATCAGGGGAAGGTGCCAATGAAAGCCAAAGTGAATGGGGAAAAGAGTTGGACAGATGAAGACCAAATGGATCTTCCACTGGTAGCTATAGAGTGTTAAAAGCCGAAGTGGAAGTCTGCCTCTGATCCTCTCTGGTGAACTGATGACAGGATATGGCCAAGGTTTGTGAACCAAGGTTCTCCCCAATACCTTAGCAGAGCAAGGGGTGAAGGGGTGATCATCCATTCTACGTCCATGGAGCACAAACTCTGTTTGAGTCTACAATACTAGACAGGGCTCAAGACCAGGCTTGTCAAAAGCCCATCTTTGCTTTCTGAGGTCAAGTCTAGTCAAGTATGAGAGTCATAGCCCTGGAAAATTGGCTGTTTAGGGAGGAATTCTTTGGCTGTGAAAACCCAGGAAGCAGAGAAACATACTCTGTAGATATCTTTTGTTGACTCTCAAAATAATTATTGATTGAGGGCATATTGATTTTTTAGAAAGATAGATTGGGTAAGATGAAGTCTACAAACCATTATTAAGCACCTACTATGCCCTGGAACTGAGAATATGAGGAAGTCAGTCTATGAACTTTTACCTTTATCATATAGGCAATGGAGAAGGGTAAGGAGGAAACTGGATGTCTTTTTGCATAGTAAGAAGAAAGTCTTGAAAAGAAGAAATGTAGAAAATAAAAAAATTAACAATTATTTTAAATTATTTTACTAAAAGAAAAATATTTTATTTATTTAATAAATTATTTACTTAGAAAATGTATCTATGACAAAATTTTAGACATTGAGAATACATACACAAAAAAGAAAACAATTTATTCTCTAGTAATTCCTAATAGGGGAGAGATATGTACATGTTAGCATGTACAGAAAATATACACAATGAATACAAGATGAGCTTGGTAGGGTTATTCTAGCAGCTGAGTATGGGGGTGGGTAGAGAGAAAGACAAAGGGCACCAGGAAGAAAGTGAAGTTTGAGTCTTAGAGTCGACAAAATTGTTTGATTTGGAGGAATAAAATGCTGTCTTGAAGTGTCCTCTCCTACACGTTGTCTTTCATGTACTTACTAATCATACCAGAGTTCTTGAAAGATACAAGTGTTAATCTGATTATTAATGTTAGTTGAAATATCAAACATAATTCCCCGAAAAAGGTGATCTCTATGGTCAAGGACGACGTCCAGCACAGAATCCAAATGGAAAGGGGATTCCCTATAAATGAGGTGAAGTTCTACAGATTCTCTTGTGACATTATGAAAGCCACATGAAAACCCAGAACTGTCCAGTTTCCCATATGAGATCCATAGGAACTCAAGAGTTTAGATTAGCTATCCACACAAGAAAAACAAAGTGGATGAAGAATTTCAATTTGTCTGGAATATGATATGTGGCTGACTGGATAATCCATAGAGCTCTTCTTTGAACATATTAATCATGGACAAACATTGCAAATAGACAATAAACTCAGTCTAGAATTGGGCAAGAGGAATAGAAAGAGGCTGAGTTGCTTTTGTGAAATTGTGCAGGGTTGCTAAAGACCTCGAGCTTCTCTCTGAAATCAAAGTCGAGTATTCTAACATCATTGTTGTTCCAGTAGTGCTATATGACTACAAAGCATGGTGTGGCACAATCTCTGAAAAACTGAAGTTGGGAATGGCCCAGAGGGTAATGGAGAAAGGTAAGGTGAGTACATGGCGTAACATAGCATGAGTAAGGCCTTCTGTGGAGTTCAGTCAAGTTAACAAGCATTTCTTAAGTACCTACTATGTGCCAGAACTGTGCTACATGTTAAGGCTGCTCTCAACAAACATATAGTCTAATAGAAGAGTTTATTGTCTATAGGTGGTAAAGAGTGTCCATCAATAAGCTTTTTTTTTTTAATTTTTATTTAATTTTATAATTATAACTTTTTTTTTGACAGTACATATGCATGGGTAATTTTTTACAACATTATCCCTTGCACTTACTTCTATTCAGATTTTTTTCCCTTCCTCCCCCAACCCCCTCCCCCAGATGGCAGGCAGTCTTATACATGTTAAATATATTACAGTATATTCTAGATACAATATATGTGTGTAGAACCGAATTTCTTGTTGCACAGGAAGAATTGGATTCAGAAGGTAAAAATAACAGTTTACATTCATTTCCCAGTGTTCCTTTTCTGGATGGAGCTGGTTCTGTCCATCATTAATCAATTGGAATTGGATTAGCTCTTCTCTATGTTGAAGATCTCCACTTCTATCAGCATACATCCTCGTACAGTATCATTGTTGAAGTGTATAATGATCTTCTGGTTCTGCTCGTTTCACTCAGTATCAGTTGATGTCAGTCTCTCCAAGCCTCTCTGTATTCCTCCTGCTGGTCATTTCTTACAGAATAATAATATTCCATAACCTTCATATACCATAATTTACCCAACCATTCTCCAATTGATGGACATCCATTCATCTTCCAGCTTCTAGCCACTATGAAAAGGGCTGCCACAAACATTTTGGCACATACAGGTCCCTTTCCCCTCTTTAGTAGTTCCTTGGGGTATAAGCCCAGTAGTAGTATGGCTGGGTCAAAGGGTATGCACAGTTTGATAACTTTTTGGGCATAATTCCAGATTGCTCTCCAGAATGATTGGATTCTTTCACAACTCCACCAACAATGCATCAGTGTCCCAGTTTTCCCACAGCCCCTCCAACATTCATCGTTATTTGTTCCTGTCATCTTAGCCAATCTGACAGGTGTGTAATGATATCTGAGAGTTGTCTTAATTTGCATTTCTCTGATCAATAGTGATTTGGAACACTCTTTCATAGGAGTGGAAATAGTTTTAATTTCATCATCTGAAAATTGTCTGTTCATATCCTTTGACCATTTATCAATTGGAGAATGGCTGGATTTCTTATAAATTAAAGTCAATTCTCTGTATATTTTGGAGATGAGGCCTTTATCAGAACCTTTAACTATAAAAATGTTTTCCCAATTTGTTACTTCCTATCAATAAGCTTTTATTAAGCACTTACTATGTGTCAGGGGCTGTAGTATGGGTACTAGAGGTGCAAAGAAAGGCAAAAAAAGTCCCTTTTCTCAAGGAATTCCAGTCTAACAGGGTAAAGGAAGTCAGTCAGTTAATAAGCATTGATTAAACACTTCTTATGTGCCAGACACCACACTAAGTATACAAATAAAGACAAAAATAATCCCTACCCTCAAAGAGTTTAGGTGCTAATGGGAGAGTAAATAATGAGGTACATACAAGCTATAAAGAGTAATTGGAAGGTAGTTTCAGAGGGAAAGGCACTAGCAGAGGGATAAAATCTGGTCACAAAATCTAGCCAAAAATGGGCCAATCAGTTAGTGAGAATAAAGGACAACTAATGGACACTTTTATGTGCTCCCTTGGGACTCACAATGGCGAGAGAACATGATGAAGGCAGCCCAACATTGTAGGCTCACGGAAAGGTGTGGACAAGACGCACAGGCTGCACAAGTAGCACTGTGACTGATGACATCACATATTGGAGCATTTAAACAAGGATGTGAAGGTACCTAGAAGGTCACAATCTCTACCAGAGGATGAAGGACATTCATTGATGAAATTATAAATCCATGGTGATATTATCTTCACCAAGGAAGTTACTAAAGTAGGATTCAAACCCAGCTTGGCTGCCTCCTTTCCACCATGACCCACTACTTGTCATAACAACAACTTCCATGTATGCATTTTTTCCTTTTAAAGACTTCCAGGTTTATCTGTGACTTCATCAGGATCATCTGTGACATCCCAGTAGGGAAATTTTATACAGTTATAGATCAGCACCTGGTCTTAGAGCTGCCCAGATACACAGAGGTTCCTTAACTTATCCTAAATCACAGAGCTAGTATTATATCAGACGAAAGGACTAAAGAACTTTAATCCAAGTCTTTCTGATACTCAGTTCTTTGCTCACCATAATTTGCCTCTCAAACAACAGGAAAAGTGTCTTATAAATATAATGAACTCACGAAATCCAGTAATTATAACGTATTCTTAAGTTTTCATTACATATTTTGTTCATTTCAGTCATGTTTGACTCTTTAGCTAACACTGTTTCCCAGTTGGTAAAAAAAAAAAAAAAAAAAAAAAAAAAAAAAAAAAAAAAACACTTACCTAGGGACCTCCCCCCCCCCAAAAAAAAAAAAAAAAAAGACTTCCAGGTTCCTCCTTATCCCTCTCCAAGCTATGATAAAGGTAAAAATTTACAGACATTCAAGGTCTGTCCTTGCTTTTCCTGGCATAGAGTAAGTACTTGATAATAGGTCTGTGACCTTGACCTCTTCCAATCTATCTTTCTAAAAAAAAGCATTAGGTCCTAGATCAATCAATAAGCATTAAGTATTAGCTATGCACTGAACACTGGAAAAAGAAAGTCTACCCTCAAGGAAGTCACATTTTAATAGGGGAGACAAGCATACATATGGAAAAAATACACAATGAATACCAGGTGAGTTTGGTGGGGTTATTCTAGCAGCTGTGTGTGTGTGTGGGGGGGGGGGACAGGAAGGAAGTCAAGGGGTTCCTGGAAGAAGGCGGGGCTTGAGCTAAGCTTAGAGTCAAAAAGCCCAAGTTCCAAGCCTACAAATTGGAGAAGTCATAAGAATTGTTACAGGGAAATCTCTTTGAGAAGGAGCGAGCTCTCATGGCTACCTCATTGTTGGCAGGCAGTGGCAGTTATGTGGGGGGTGGGGGAGTGGGGAGGGGAATGGAGATGTCATTTGGTCCCCAGTATCTCTAAATCTATCTAATAGCATTATAATGTGGTTCTACTGTATTAAAAGTTCATGCAATTTAAGTGGGGTTTAAACTACCAATAATCCTATCATCCTTCAATAATTATCTACACACAATGTGGTGGGAATTGCAACCCGCCTGCTTGTTATCAGCACTGTTTTCCACACTTTAAAATTAAATATTTTATACTCTGGCTCTTTTTATGAATCTAGCTTCACAAAATAATTTCCCCTAGCATACACAGATACAATCAAATGCTTTACAATTCCCTTAAGCAAAATCCCTAATTTCCTCTCTTAAACCATCCGAATCCCTGAGTACCCTTTTGAGACTTCAGGAAAATGCATACGCCAGAATCCTTCAGTTAATTAGTTTCTTCCTTCTCCCCCCACCCCCTAACTATTAGTTTCTTACTCTCTGCTTTGGAAAACTAACATTTGCCTAATTCTTCTTCAAACCTCTTCCCACCCTAAAGCCAGAGAACATCTTCATCGATCTTGGGGACATTTTCCTTCTGCTGAACCCCCTAAAGTGAGCCCCCCCTATTTTTTGCAAATAGGGCTTATTAAAAAAATCTAATTTTGATTTTTTTTTCCTCCACTAAAAGACTAATGGCTATTTCCAAACAATTAACATTTTTCTCATCATCAGCTTTTTTTTTTTTTTTTAAACCAAGCTATCACTACAATTTCTCCTCCTTTTCTCTTAAAGAGTCTAATTAAATGCTATCTTTATTCCTCTTCATTGCTTCTTGGAGTGGGGGGAGAGAAAATAAAGTCTCTTCCTATTAAGGCAGTTGAAGGTTTCTTGGATTCCCACATTTTGTATCCCTTTAAAGTTCTTGTTTTTTCTTCCAGGGTAATTTGTCGTCTCTATTCCATGGAAATGGCTTCCTGGGGTCCATTTTCCTTTGTCCTTCAGCTGCTGTATCTAGACAAGGCTCCAAAATATTCAGCCTCAGGTGGGTTTTTTGAGTAAGAATGTATAGAATTCTCAAGAAATATGTACCAAGAAAGGAGACTTTAAAGCAAATTCTGCTCCTTTTTTATGCCTTTTTTCATTATCATGAATTTCCTTTTTTTTTTTCCTAAAGCACCTGCTTTAAGAAAAAGCCTTTGAATCTCTCAGTAGCACAGCTGTTTTTCTCTTAGTAATTGAATCCATAATCATTTTATCTGTTAAAAAATTAGATTAACCTTCCCTTTTCTCCCCACACACATTCTAATTCCTCGCCTTCCCTGAGTTTTGTGCTGCCCAAGTAAATTCTATTTTCACTGTTTTATTATCTATATTTTCCTATTGCTTTAAAAAAATACAATCAAGCTTCTATCTTGGGCAACTGCTTAGTAGGAAATTGTGTATTTTAAAAATAAGCTTTAATGAAAAATAAGCTTAAAATATAGGAAGATATGGCAATTGTCTTGGATGTATTATATTTGTGTAATGATTAACCAGATTTATATGTAATCTCTTGGTGGTGCTGTAGAGGGCAGAGTTGGCAAATTGGTACTCACTTCTTATTCCTCCCTCCCAATAGAAAAAGCCATGTCTACCCACCGGAATGGCTCAGGGGGTGGGCTTTCTCCCCTGATTGATAGCTGTCTCAGGTGGAGATTCTGTTTCAAAGTGATCAAAAAAGCCAGGAAGAGTTAACTCTTGATTTTCAACAGGAACAATGTCCTGAGTATACAAGTGTTCTTTACTCTACTGGCCTAGAAATTTTAGGGAATAAAAATCATAATACTGGCTATGAATCAAATGTAATAAAATGGTGAGTCTCCAGGTTAGAAAAAATATTTCTTCTAACCATTGGCCAGACTGGCATCTTACCCTAAATTTACTCTGTAAATGACAGCTACTGTTTTTCAGCAGAAAAGACACAAACATATAGTGTACAGTTCAGGGTTACCCATAAGTGTTTATAAGAATCAAGATAAGATCAATTAAAAAAAATAAAGAACTTACAGTAAAATTATGAGACAAATCAGAAATGGGAGTTAACTAGGGGAGAGAGCAAAGGTGGCAGGGAAGGAGGGAACTTGAGGGTGGGAGAGAAAAAAAAAAAACTATTAGCAGTTTTTTCCCACAGTTCTTAAGAGGGGAATCATTTGTCAAACTTAGTCTGAAGTCTTTTTGATCCCTGGAGGGCAGGCTGCCCTTGAGGCTAGCCCGCCTGTTCCATCTCTAGAAGTAGACCACACACGGTTGGGCATCCTCAGGGACTTGATGACCATGGCACTGCTGGCTCAGCTCCCCTCACACAGCTTCCCCAATCCATCTTTTCCACATTCTGGCTGCCCTGTTCTATCCACCGGCTACTTTTAAATCTCCAGTGATATGACGTGGATGTTCAACTCCACAGTGAGTGTGGAGTACATTGTGTTACAAATCCCAAAATGGCCGGCTAGTCCTGCATATTTCATTTTTTGCTTGCCAAGCTAGCTTACTTTTAAGTGAATGTGACGTACACGCGACCTATGGCCCATTAATGAAGCCTTAAGCTTATACATATTGGGCTTCTTTGGATTTTTCTTTCCACAATCTCTTTGGCTTTTGAACCCATTTGGGGTTTTCCCTGGAGACTTTAAAATGAAGCTCATTTTTATATTGTACCAAAATGCATAAAAATAAAATCAAAAGCAGATACTGGGCCCAATAAAACAAAGAATACAGAACTTAGAATGTACTTAGTCCATCAAAATATGTACAGCAGCACCAGAATCCACATTAAGATGGTTCTCTGCTTCCCCCAAGGACCCCTAAATTGGTCTAGATTTACAATACAAGGTAGGCAGCTGGAAAGGGAAAAGAACTTAAGGTGTAAAGACAGTCAAGCAATTCTCTTCTGCCTTTCGTCTTATGATCCAAAGATCAATATTGTTCTCCAGGTTGGTTGTAGTGCCATTGCTGAAGCTCCCCTGGCAAACAGAAGATAATTAGAACTAAGAGAGCCATGTCTCACCTCCTCTAGCCATCTCATTATTCCATTACCACATCATTCCACTCCTCCACATCAGTTTTAGCCAGCTCCTTGGCTTTTTCCAAGCAGTTCTGTGCCAGGGAAAGAGGCTTGGTTCAAGAACTCCTCCCACTGCTGGTTCACAAGTTTTTCATCTCTTAGGCTCACCAAGATCATCCTTACTACCCCTGTTACTCCATATCATGCAATTCTTAGGAGAGCTTCACGAATTTCCTTCTGTGGAACTCAGTCCACATCTGGGAATAATCACTATCTTCTCTGCATTTCTTTTCTTTTCTGAAGGCTCTCAAGTGCTTATGTATCACTTTTTTAAAAAATCAATGTTTATTGATATCTTTCACTTTCATATTTTCTAAGTTTCCTCTATATCCTTTCCCTTTCTAGACAACAAATAACATTTTTAAAGAAAAATAAGGAAAAAAATTAGCAAAATCTATGGATACATTGAAATTCTGACAATAAGCTTCCAAAGAAGGGGCTTGGATATTTTGTTTTGTTTTTAGGAAAACTATGGGGCAGGGGAGGGAAAAGAAGCAGTAGAATGTGTTGAATGACATGGGAAATGGACCTATTAAATACCCAGAACTTAAAAAAAAAAAAAAGCCAGCTAAGAACCTTACGGAGGAAGTCCCAAGAAGAGAAGTGGGTTGAGTAGGGGAGTCAAGTAGCAGGAGGCCAAGCTGTTTTGGATAGAGGCAAAAAGAAGGGGTTCCGAGGAGAAAAACTCACTTCTCTGGGGATCCAGAGCTCAGCCTAGAAAAGGAAGCTTCTTGACAGATAGAGGAAAAAAATAAGGGATGTCTGAAAGAAAACATTCAATGCTTTAAATGTGTAGCATGTGAACATGGCAATCAATAGGCAGATAGTAAGCAGCTCTTCTGGGCCAGGGAATGTGACTATTGGCTCTTTAACCTGCCGCCAACCTGTGTGAAGAAATTCCATCTAATCTGTCCAAGATTCTAGTACTGAAGCAGGTAGGAGGCATGGAGTCCCACCAGAGGAAGAAGAGAGGAAGAAATGGAGATGGGGGACAAGGGGGAACAAAAACTTGATTCTTTCTCTAATAGTCCTGGGCAGTGGCAAGAGAAAAGTAGGAGGGGATGAGGGGGAGAGGCAGCTTTCTTAGGACTACATTTTTTTGTGGGAAAGCATTTAGCATAGTGCCTGGAATATAGTAAATGCAATAGAAATGTGAGCTGCTATTATTATTAATATTTATTATTATTATTATTGTTTTTATCCAATGGTATACTAATTATAAAGCACTAAGCACAGTGTCTGGCACATAATAAACACTATATAAATTTTATCTATTAATGATTATAATTATAGACAAATAGTCCCTAGCCTTATCATCATCATCACCATCATTATCATTATGTATGCAAACAAATACAAACAAAATATTAACCTTGGTAAGCCTATAGAAAAATTATTTTTAAAAAACTGGGGAAAGGTTTTATTATTTAACAGAGAAAATTGGGGGAATTTGTTGTCCATAGGTATAGGGGAAAGGGATTTGGAATTATGTTTCTTAACCATCTACCCCAGGGAAATCTAGCCGAATAAGAAACACAAACCATTAGAAAAATGATCCTCTCCAGGTGTAGAGGAGATGAATCTTTTCCATTCAACAAGTAAAAGGAATAATTACAGGGAAGAAAGATTTGCCTGACTCCATCACCATTCCTGACTCCAGGTCCAGTGCTCTGTTCCTGTTCCCTGTGATCTCATCCATGAGGACACGTGCTCAGTGATACAGAATAGAGATCCTACCCCTGTCTCACCTGCATGTCATGGCCTCCCCCATTTCCCAACCCATCACCTTGGGACTTGTCCTGTCTGCCTTGTCTCCCTCACTCTCACCAAGGGTGTGGTCCACCTTCTCTGTGATCACTTATTCATACATTGGCTGACATCTTTTTCTCACCTCCCTCACCACAATCCCTTATTTGTTCTTGGTAGTGGCTACTTATTCCCACTGTGCTTCTCTCCACTGCTTTTGGGGTGAGTCTCAATTCCATTTTTATTGATTGGTGTTTCATGCAATATTAGTAGAATAATGAGATAAAGAGAGTTGGTTTATTCTTGAACATGAATTAGAAAAAGTAGATGAACAAATTTGGAAATCTTGGGTATCCAAAGAGCATCTCAAACTCTTAGATGTTACAATAAATGTGGTTCTCATAGCAGACTTGGAGTTGGAAGATCTAGGTTAAGAGTCTCGCCTCTGCCATGTTGTGGTATGATCTTCGGCAAGGCATTTGAAGTTTCTGGAACTTGGTTTCCTCATCTGTAAAATGGGGATAATTCTTGGTCTATGAAGAACCGATGAATCACATATATGAAAATCCACTTTGTAAACTGTTACAGATGTTGGATATAAATATTCCTGACACCTCATCAAAGTCCTGAAAAAGACATCAATTTTCTTTTTTGTTAACTATTAAATATTCCCTTGAATTAGGTAGCCTTGAGGAATGAAATTCCTGAGATCACTTTGTTTACTGGTATTCCATATGCAATATAAGGGGATGATCAAGGATCCCTCCTTATCTGCTGGGTGGGAACCCCTTTAGTAGCTGTCTTGGGGTACATACTGCACTGGTCTCTCTTCTGCTGAGATCACAGAATGACTTCATGGTCGCTGAGGTTCTGTCAATGAGGATCAGCCAAAAGATCTTGTGAAGAAATCCTCCTCCAAGGACTAGAACTGCTTCCAGCTTGGGGTTTTCTTTTGAGTATTTCTGATTTAGAGATGACCCAGTGCTGTTTCTTGGACTTGCAGCCAATGTGAGGGATTGAGGGGAGAGGGGATTTTTCTCCCCTTTCCTCAACAGCCCTGGCAAACAGAAGCTTGACACTTTGAAAGGGTGAGCCAGAGGCAGGAACTTTAGCATCTGACAGCCCTTTCTGCTCTCCTCTCAGAACCCCAGGACCCTGTAAGATTATATCAGACTTGGTAGGGCACCTCACCAGTACCCTCTGCCTCTGGGAGCCTCTGATGGCAGGGTGGACCCCAAAGCTCTTCCCAGAATCTGCACTTAAGGACCCAGAGCAGCCACTTCTCCATTTCCCACCTGGTATTTGTATGGACTTTGCCATCATACCCTGCACCAGGTACCTTCCTTCCCTGTTCCTTCTGCTTCCTTTAGTCTGTTATCTTCCTCCATCAATCAATAAGCATTTATTATGTGTTGAGCTCTGTGTTATTTAACTGTAAGCTCCTTTAGCATGAGGATTTTTTTTTCTATATTTTCATCCCCTGAATTTAAGTACATTGTAAGTGTTTAATGAGTGCTTATTGATTTAATTGCTCTGCTTTTCTCTCCAAGGCCATCTTGAGAGACAGATAATAGATAATACCAACATTCAAGAGTGGTTCAAGAGTTCTAAAGTTCTTGAGTTTGTGCCAAAGTCCAGAGGGAGGTGCTCCTTTGGACCACTGGCAGAGGCATCCTGGACCTGGATATACTCAGAGATAACGGCCTCATTGAGTTATCCTGATAGTACAATCACTGAAGGAGGGATTAGGCATTTTATTTACAGTGACCATCAAATACAAAGCCTTCACTTCAGTCACTCAGCTTGTCAACAAGCATTTATTAAGTGCTTATTATGTGCCAGGAACTATGCCAAATGGTAAAGATATGAAAAAAGATTTTTAAAAAATCCCAAAAGCTGAGACCCAGAAAGGTGCAGGAACTTTCTTTTTTTTAATTTAGCATGTCATTTTTTCTCCAGTTATATGTAAAAACATTCATTTTTTAAAACCTCGAGTTTCAGATTCTCTAACTTCTTTTCTTCTCACCCTTCCCTCATTGAGAATGCAAGCAATTCGATATAGGTTATCCATATGTGGTCATGAAAACGTTTCCAAAATATTCATGTTATAAAAGAAAACAGACAAAAACTCAAGAAAAACAAAGTAAAAACTATGCGTCAGTCTGTATTCAGACACCATCAGTTCTTTCTCTGGGTATGGATAGCATTTTTTCACCATAAGTCCTTCAGAGTTGTCTTGGATGATTATATTGTTGAGAATAGCTCAGTCATTCACAGCTGATCATCTTACAATATTGCCATCACTTTGTGCAAAGTACATTTCACTTTGCATCAGCTCGGGGAAGTCTTTCCAGGTTTTCCTGAGGGTATCTCGCTCATCATTTCTCCTAGCACAATATAGTTTTCCATCATAATCCATCACATAATTCCATCACTGTTTATTCAGCCATTCCACAAATGATGGGTATCGAGGGATTTTCTCAAAGTCATACATCGTGAAAAAGAGGAAAAGCCTTGGGAATGAGAAGCAATCTGGAATTCCCAATCTAATACTTAGTAGTTGGCCAAGTCCCTTAACGACTTCGCATTCAGTTGTCCCCCAGTACAGAAAAGGGACAATCAAACTCTTCTCCCCAGGCCCATGGAGTGGCTGGAAGAAAGTGCTGTGTAAACCACAAAGCCTCATTTAAAGGTATGCTCTTGCTCTTGCTCTCATTATGGCGAGTGGCGGATCCGAGTTGAGTCTGGATCCTGAGCCAAAGCGTAAGGCAGAAAAATTATATAAATGTCAGCGATCGGTATTACCCACTAGGCTTTCTTGATCAATCTTTTGCCAGTCCCTAACAGGATCAATCTTCTCCCTTCACCAATGAATTGAAACAGACATCTGAAACTTTAGGCTCCTTGCCCAGCCCTTTACACATGGTCCTTGCTTGGAGCCCCGGGCTATATGGCAGGCATCAGATCTTGCCTCTGGTGAGTGGGAGTCTGGCAGGCTTTCCATTTGGTCTCAATTTTTATTACAAAGAGATAAGCTTATTCTGTAAATTCTACGAAGGAACCCCTTGTCTTCCATCATAATTCACCCTGCCTAAATGTTATTACTATTTCTTTCTCTCCCTAAGAAAATGTTTTGCTTTCAAGCTTTTCATGAGTCCCCTTAAAAATACTTAATGTGCATTGAAAGATCATTTTCTAAATAAATGGCCAAGATAAAAAGTGATCATAAATAATGAGCAATTCCCACATTTTAACATCGGCAATGGGAGCGGCTAAAAGCACCTTAAATCATAATGCAATGTGCATGTGGAACAGGTCAAATGTCAGCAGAGACAACAACAACAATCACAACTAGGGAATGGAAAACAGAAAGAATCAAAGGAGAACAGGGATGAGGAATGGAGGCTTCCATTATGTAGCTGTCTCTTACTGGGAGAGGAACAGAGTTCACATCTTCAGCCCAAGGATGGATTGTAAATTCAGGCACAAAGCAGGAGTCAGCCATGACAATTGTCGCCTTTCTTAGCTCTTTCCTCCTGATAAGATGTTATTTATTCCATAGACCTTTTGCCAGTTTGGGGGCCCTATTGTGTTATTTCTCACATGTCATTTCAAGGGCCTGTTTTTAACAGGACATTCCCTTATCTCCAATTAAAAAACAGCATAACAATGATTCCTTAAATACTTTCACAGTCAGCTGAACTTTTGACTCTGCTGAAGGAACATTCTCACTTTAAGAGAACTGGGGCAGAAGGGATATCATGGGGCTTTTGAGTCGATTTGGACGCTGACTCTGGGTGTTCATCTTTGCGTGTCATGGGGATATCCAGCACTGAGTAGGCTATCTTCTTCAGTGATGGAGGATCAGAGACTTTGAAACTCTGTGGCTCAATTTCCTGGGTATTTATCACTGCTCAAATCCCCCTTGGAGGAGTTCTGGCTGGGCTTATAAGCAGTACAGACCTGACCGAGACCACCCAAGACTCTGAGACAACAGATGCCATGTGAGCTCCTGACTGATCTTCCTTCCAAAGGGGATGGTAGCCAAGGATTCGTGAAACAACACAGGGGAAGAACCTGCTGAAAACAAGTGGAGTTACTGCAAGCTTCTCAGAGCTGGACCTGCCATCTATTTTCTTCGTCTCTCAAATTCCACACAGAATCTTAGAAAGGTTGGGTCCCTCTGATGAAGGAGTATCAGCAGAGAGGTTGTAGATATTCCTGAGCTTTAGAAATAGGGTCAAAAGAACATGCTTGTAAAGCTTATTCTACAGATGAGGAAACTGAGTAACAGAGAGACTTTCTCAGACCCATAAATGCCACAGCTTGAATTGGAGTCCAAAACCCCACTTGATTTGATTCCAGATCCAATATTTGCCTCCTATCTTGGGATCCCTCCATCCTCCAACTTTTTTTCTCCACCCCCCCCCCCAGCCTAACAGCATCTCCAGCTCAAGATATATCCAAAAGGATTCCTTTTCTCATTTCATTCTTTCAGTCAATGCAAAGGTCAGCATTATGATTATGACCGTATATTTGCATCTCTAATAAGGATTTTATTCTAACCTTCACTTGCTTTTCCAACTGTCTTAGTGTTTTCCAAATTACATGCAGAACTTCAAGCAACGGCTGGGATTTATTTTTTCTACTAACACTAATTGAAGATTCCCTAACAACGATGAGAATTTAAAACATAAAGATTCCAGTTAGGCTCAAGAGAAAACAAACTGGAGGAGCAGTGGTTATGGCCAGGTTCTGAAAGAGGCAGCCAAGAACATTTAGGAGATAGCATGGGGGAGAATAAATAAGGCATGAAAACGGCTAATAAGGTTGGCCAAAAGAAATAACCCTTTTCATCAAGATAAATGATTGTTCTCTGGGTTCTCATGGTTAGAGAGCTGACTTTTATTGTCAGCTTGATGTGCTGTTGTTTTTGAGCTCTTATTCAAGTATCTTAAATTGAATGGAAACCAGATCCCTCTTAGAGTTCTTTAAGTGCTGGATGGAAAAATTGTGCCATTTGGTGAAAAGAACGGTTCCACATGGACAGAATGGTTCCACATGGTGTCTAGAGGAGGGTTATGGCCGTGGCCCACAATGAACCCAACTACAAAGCTGTGGTCCCATGGCATGTTGGGGTGGAGGGAGAAATCCATGGACCATCCTCCTTCCCTCCCCTCCTCCCTTCTCACAGAATTTAGTGCATTGTTCACAAGTTCCGATTTCTAGCAGACACCATGTTCCATCATTCCCCTAAGTAAAACTTGCCTGGAAGAAAGAGCAAAGTCTCTTTTCTTCAGCTTTCTGAAAAGTGCAAACCATTGTTCTCGGCAGTAAGAATAAAATACCATAGAGAAATGCACAGAGGGGTAGAGTAATGTGGATGCAATTAATAATCTACAGGGGAGTGTAGCAGAAATGAGAACCTTTGGGCCTTTGATTTGCTCTCTCTTTTTGCTCATCCCCTTCTCCTAGATCTTGTCTCAGGGAAAGCTCATTAGGTGTCATTGCATACAATGGAGTCTTAAGAGCCTGAAGGCATCTCATTGGTTATCTAGCCCTATATATACCTGAAAAGCTAGAGGATTTGGTTGGCAAAGCTCCAGGATACAGTGGTAGGATTTGAAGACCATGGATTTGTAGCTAGAAGTGTCATTGGATCATAGATGTCAGGAAGCCTTGAGAACAATTCTGGCCTCAGATAACCTTGGGCACACTTAAGTGCTTCCTGCTTCAATTTCATGATATGTCAAGTGGGCATTAAAGCTACCACTAAGCATGATACAAGATATTTGTGCCTTGCAAACCTCTGAGCATCAGGTAAATGGGAGCCGGCTCAAATTACATGACAATGAATGACTTGTGCTGGGTGCAAGGGTAACATTGGTTTGGATTTTTTAAAAAATCATTTTCAAACTATTTCTGAAGTATAAAATGGGAAATTACAGGAAATGCAGCTTATTAAACGGTGATGAGCAAAAGGAGGGACAGAGGAGTTTCCCAGAAGCCTGCTGAGAGACCTCTTTAACTAGAGCATCCCAAGAGCATTAAGAGGTGAGGCTAAAAAAAAAGGCCAAAATCAAAAGGAAACAAATCCATCAACATTCTTATAACATCTCTGTCATCCTGGCAGTGGAAGCAGCCCTAATGTCTTTTCACTGATGTTGGGATGAGGAAATCACCCTAAGGAAAACAATGATGGTAACAAGATCAAATTCATTCAGAAAAAATGTGTGTGTGTGTGTGTGTGTGTGTGTGTGTGTGAGAGAGAGAGAGACAGAGACAGAGACAGAGACAGACAGAGACAGAGAGAGAGACAGAGAGAGAGAGACAGAGAGAGACAGAGAGAGATAGAGAGAGACAGAGACAGAGAGAGAGAGAGAGAGAGAGAGAGAGAGAGACAGAGAGACAGAGAGACAGAGAGACAGAGGGAAGGAAGGAAGGAAGGAAGGAGAGAAAGAGGGAGAGGGAGATAGAAAAAGAGGCAAGAAGGAAGGGAGGGAGGGAAAGGGAGAGGAGAAGAAGGAGAATAAAAAGAAGAAAGAAAGAAAAGAAAGAAAGAAAAAGAAAGAGAAGGAGGAAAAGATAAGAGAGACAGACAAATTAAGAGACACAGAGAATTTTGAAAACACTGGGGAAATATGTTTCCAAGATATTTATAAAAGGGAAAGATAATCGCAGGGGAGGGGCATTATGAACACGATCATTACAAAAGAAGGCAACTGGAGATCATTGCAAACCACTGAACCAGAGGCTTTTACCACTAAGCCCTTTATTGGCATGTTCCAGACACACATCAATCCCATTCCATCCAATTGCTAATGCTCTTCCTCAAAATTACCCTGTATTTATTTGATACCCTTCATATTTACTCAGCTATGGACATTTTAGCTCCCTCCAATAAAATGTAGTTTCTCTCTTTGTATTTCCAGCACATGGTTGGCACTTAAGATGTATCTAGTGTCTGAATGAATTCACTAAATACTTATTAAACCCCTGTATCTAAGAAATGTGTGACTCTGGCAAGTCATTTTACCCCATCTGCCTCAGTTTCCTCATCTGTAAAATGAGCTGGAAAAGAAAATGGCAAACCATGCCAGTATCTTTGCCAAGAAAACCCCAGATGGGGTCAGGGAAAGTTGGACATGCCTGAAATGACTGAACAACCACTAAGGCTCCTCATGAAGAGTGCTGAGAGAGCCTTTAGCCATATTTAAGTAGGTGACTCTGTTTAGCCACAGGTTTGAAGAGCAGGGCTAGGAGAGGGGGCTGGGAATCTTGCCAGAGGTTTTAGAAATCAGGCAGAGCAAGAGCAAGGATCAATAAGGGGAACTGAAGCACTTGGCATTTGCTGCATTTGTTGAACAGTCATCAGTTGGGAGTTGCCAAAGAAAAGACAGAGAAATGTGACTTGATGGAAATGAAGTGGGAGCTCTTTGCTGAGGATGGAGGACAGAATTCACCTGAAATTGGAAGAAACTGATTGAATGAATCCATGAAAAAACATTTAAACTTGAACTGACTGAGAAACAACTTCAGTATCACAACAAAATGCACAAGAAATTGTGCTGAGATAAAACTATACAAAAAGGGACCTTCCATTCTACATAATGGGAAGAGATGGCCAGGAAAGGATGATTTTTTACCTGGAAGTATAGGAATGGTGAGTGGAGCCCCGGGGCAAGAAGTTGCCATGGGATCTTGGAGGAGCTCCCCTCCTCCCCTAGACCTTGGACAGGGTACAGAGCTAGTGCCCATGAGCCCAAGAGGGTCCCGAGGCTACATTGCCTGGAGCCTCTGAAGAAGTGGCAAGTGTCTTTCTGCCGAAAGATCATCTGGGAGCCCATGGGGAGGGGGAAGCTAGATCTTCAAGAGGAGATCTCAAAAGGTGTAACAATACCTGGCATTTCCATAACACTTAGAGGTTTATACAAAACTTGCTATATGTTAGCTCACTGGATCCTTATAAAGCCCCTGGGAGGCGCTATTTTTTATTCTCAATTTACAGAAGAGGGAATGGTCTGAGAATGGTTGTGACTGAATCGGATTTGAATACAGACCTTCCTGACTCCAACTTCTGACCCCACTAAGGGGCATGAGATTATTCATTTAGTGGGTTAAAAAAAATAGAGAAAGGAACTAGTCTTGGGAGTCCCTGATAGGCAAGCAGGCAGAGGAATGGCTGGGTTACCATGATGATGCTACACAAGTGAATCAGTGTGGCTTTCCTAATCCAGAGTCAGAGACACACTGTGGTTTATGGCTGTGACTGAGATACTACCAAACCTCCCTGTCTCATTCTCAAGTGCTTAATGAGCAAGACATCATGGCTGCCTTCAAGTATATCAGGAACCATCACTTGGAAAAGGATCTGACTCAATTGTTTGGCCAATCGAGTTTATCTCACTTATATATGAATTGTGTCATTCATAAAATATGAATTGTATTTTGCCAACTTTAAGATGAAATTGAACACTTCAAGTAAAAGATGGTCAGTTACCATATTCACTATAATGTCAAATAAATCTCCTTCCTACCCTGCAAGATTTTTTTTGTTTGTTTGTTTGTTTTTGTTTGTTTGTTTTTTGTTTTTTTTGGAAGAGCAAGAAAGGAAAATATCCAGCATTCATACAAGATGCTTGGCTTGTCTAGACAGAGGATATGTGGACAGTTTCCTTGAGAAAATGTTTGGAAAAATGGAAAGTGGTCCATCTTTCTATTCAACTTATTGGCCAAGGTCCTCCTATTAAAAAAGAGTCTGTGGAAAGTGAGGCTGGGGGCTTCAAGCAGAGCCATCCAGTGAAATTACTTTGGGACTATTTGATTCTTCTTAATGGAAACATCTTAGGAAGGCGTACAGTTCCATTAGAATGGATTTATGGGGGGAGAACTATAAGCTTTAATAAGACAGGAGATGTATGTAGACAAAGTCAGCTCAGCAGTCAGCAATAAACCATGCTCAAGTGTGGAAGAATAAGTGGTCAGGTGAGGCTGGGGGAGGCTGGTGATGGCTTAACTCCAGAGAGCCAAGATCCAGATCCCCCCCTTGGGGAAGGATAGTCCAAAACTGGCATGGTGCAGGTCCTGGGCGCTCTAGAACCTAGACCAAGACTCTGGGCAAAGAGGCTGTGAAATGTGGCTATGACCACAGAGCTGACCCCACGTGCACAGAGGAAGCGTGTTCACAGAAGCATCTGCACCAGCCACTTGTGTGGGGACGAGGCAACAGAGAAAAAATGTTGGGCATTCAGAGGATTTTTGTACCTTGCCTCAAGAACCAAGTTTCCATAGTGAGAAATTACAGAGGAGTTACATTCCAGTTTCATAGAGAACTGATTAACTTTTTTAAAAAATCAACTATTCTTGGGAAATATTTAACTAGAAACACTGGGATTACTTTATTAAAAAATTCTCCTCTAATCTTTGACTGTGGAATAGAGGTGACTGAAGCCCATAATGTATACTGAATGAAAAAGCATTTATTTAGCATCTACTACAATATGTGTCAAGCACTGTGTCAATGGAGAAGATGCAAGTACAAAAGCCTTTGAAGACTCCCCCTCCCCATAGACACACATATACATTCTATTATAGGGGAGTATTTGGACAGGGCAGATCTGCCACAAAGTTGAATCATAAGTGTGTTTGGGGGTTTTGGGGGGAGGGATTCTATATTGGATCCCTTGGGAGAGGAGTCACTAAAATTTGTGGGTATCGACTCACTGACAAACTCACAAAGTGTCCTTTCAAAGAGATCGCAAACCCACTGAATCTGAAGGATTTTTGATCCTATAAAAAAGGAGAGAGAGAGAGAGAGAGAGAGAGAGAGAGAGAGAGAGAGAGAGAGAGAGAGAGAGAGAGAGAGAGAGAGAGAGAGAGAGAGAGAGAGAGAGAGAGAGAGAGAGAGAAAATTATATTGAATTAGAGGCAGCTAAAATGGCACAGTGGAAACAGCTCTGGGCTTGAAGTCCAGAAGAGAAAAACAAAGTTCAAATCCTCCCTCAAACATTTACTATCTGGGTGACCCCTGGTAAAAACATTTCACCTCTTTTAGCCCCCGAATTTCCTCATCTGGATAATGTGAATTGGATTCAATGGTTTCTAAGGTATCATTTAGTTTTGTCAAGGAGCCTAAGATCCCATAACTGATTTGGGGCAACTGTGAATTTATTTACATACTTTCTGGGTTTTTAAATGAGATCTAGAGAATTCTTTGCATTTTTTTCTGGGGGTGAGTCAAGGCTGTTTCCATATCCAAGGGGCATCTGACAGAAGATAGAGAACTGACTTCAAAGCCAGGAAGACGTGGGGTATTCAAGCCCCATCTTATATACATAATTGGTTGTGTGACCCCAGGCAAGTAACTTAACCTTTCCCTGTTAAATCAGCTAAGGAAGTTTAAGTTGCAGAGCAAGTGAGAGGGAGTTTCCCCATCTGAGAGAGCCTTAAACCAACCTAGGAAATCATAGGTTCATTCCCAGTCTTTATCTCTGTACTTAATATCCATTTTTTTTTAACTGAGTATTTGCATGAAAGCAGGGCTGGTAAAGAACATAAACTTTAAAAGAGTCTGTTATTGGTTAGTTGCTGAGTAAGAGACAAAAAGGAGGGGGATGGCCAAGCTAAAATACCACCATGTGCCAGTAGTAGAAGAGAAGAAAGAAAGATTGCTAAAGGGATTCTTCCTTTATGAATGTTAGTTTACCTAGAAACGTTGCAACTGAGCTTTAAGTACCTGGTCATCAGTCAGAAGGAAAGTAAAGAGTTTATGTTATCATTAGCTAGTTGTTTTTGTTAATTGGGCCTAAAAATAAATGAATATACACATTTCTATCCTTTAGCAAGAGAGCTTGTAAAAGTGTCACATATTTGTTCAAGCAGGCATTTTCATTTTATTCTTTAAAAAAATTAAAATATAGATATAAGTTTGATGCAGCGTCCAGTTTAAGACTGTCTGATGTTGGACCAAGAATACTTTGTTCAAATAAACAGTTCTAACACTGAGATTTTACTTATGTGTGATTAATCTACTGTGGTTGACATCTTGTTAATTGTAACTTATTTCATTAAAATTTTACTTGTATTCAACAAAATTTGTAAGATAAAGATATTTAATATGAATTCAGAAAATAGTAAGAATATACTTTTTTTTTTTTTTTTAAAGAAACAAAACTGTTGGGGAAGCTAGATGGTTCAGTGGATAGAGCTCCAGCCCCCAAGCCCTGAAATCTGGTCTCAGACACTTTACACTTCCTAACTATGTAACCCTGGGCAAGTCACTTAACCCCAATTGCTTTAACAAAAAACAACAAAATAAAAACAAACAAACCAATTCACATTTATTAAACTGATTTAAAAAAAATTTATGGACATGACCTCAATGAGTACTAGAGACATAGGAAAAATATGTTGGATCATAAACAATACTTATACAGAGTCTTAGTGTCAGTATGAATACTTCTTTTAAATTTTAACAGGATAGCTCATTTAAAATTTTTATAATTATTTCATAACTAGTTTTATAATTTTATGTTTGGAGTTTTCATAATTATTGGCAGAATAAAAATTTCATATTTTGCTTTTGTAATTATATAGTGTTTTAATTTGGAGCTTTGGGGTAGAAGTTATTGTAGTTATTGCAGGTACCTAAGTCTAAAAAGTTATTAGTAACTAATGCATTAAATTAAATCAAGTGTAATAATAGTAAGTTAAATTACTGGCTACTCAAATACATTTTTTTTTGTTGTTAAAAGGGGTTTGTGGGGTTTGTGGGACAAAAAAGTTGGGAACCATTGAATTAAAATGTCAGTATTCATCAGGTGGAAGGTATTGTGCAAAACACTGGGAATACAAACACATTACAATTGCTACCCTTAATGAGATTACATTACATTAAGGAATTATCAAATGTCCCTGCAAGTAAATTTAAAAAGAAAATGACAGAAAGAAAAAGTAGGTAGGCTAGGAGAATCAAGGTTTTGCCCAGAAACTCATTCTGATTTGCTCCAGAAGATAACTAGCAGAGATTGCAGAGAATCACATTTAGGTTTAATAGAAAGATGAACTTAACCATTAGAACATTCATAAGAGAAATGGGCTGCTTTAGGAGGCAGTGTGTTACCCATAACTCTTGACTATTTCTCCAGGATACTGTGGAGGTAATAGCTATTTAGATATTAAGTGGACCAGATTCTGTGCTTTTCTAAACTCCTTCCCCTCATTCCTCTTTTTATTTTCTCCTCCAATATCCTTCTAGAATCCCAGAATTTTAAAGGTAGAAAGGACCTTTGCTAGTACCTATCCTAATACCCTCATTTAAACATGAAGAATTTGTTGATTTTTTTTTTCATTTTTTTATGTAATCCCATTTGCAGTTTTGTTGTTTTTTTGAGGGGTTTTTTGTTTGTTTTTTGGTTTTGATTTGATTTGATTTGATTTTTGTTGTTGTTGTTGTTGTTGTTGTTGTTTTGCTGCAGATACTGGAGTGGTTGGCCATTTCTTTCTCCAGTTCATTTTACAGATTAAGAAACTGAGGCAAACATAGTGAAGTGACTTGTTCAGAGTCATAGCTAGTAAGTGTCCAGGTTGAATTTGATCTGACTCCTGGCTTGGCTCTCTATTCACTGCAAGATCACCTAGCTGCCCCAAAAGAGAAGGAAACTGAAACCCAAATTGGGGAAAGGAGTTTCATATGGTAAAAAAAGTTGAGATTTGAAACCCAGATTCTCAAATTCAGGGCTTTTCCCCTTTGCTGCTACTTAATCAATGAATGCTGAGCCAAAATAAATTCCACAAAACTTTCCAATAACCTTTCTAGAATGAATCAATTCATCAGCAACCATTATTAAGCACCTATTTTATCTCAGGTGCTGATTCCCTTGGCTGGAATTACAGAGTCAAAGAATGAAACCATCTTGTCTCTCAACATGCAACTCTTTCCCTCATCTTAACCAAAAATTATTTCTCTTATAAAAAGCTATTTCTAAATTGAAATAAAGCAATTCTGTCTCCACAATGGGCTTTGTTTAGCTGTATATGTGGTGTTGAAAGAATATAAGCACCACCATTTTTTTACATTCACAGACTGAACCCCCCCACCCAAAAAAAAAAAAAAAAAGATATCAGAACTCAAATCATTTACAAGGCTACATTGTTCACCTATTTTCTTTTCCACTTAAACATTTTACTTTTTAATATTTCAGCTGGGTAAAAACCAAGGCTCCTTGTAACAACTGAGAAAACACAGATTTTCAATAAAATAGATTCCGTGTAATTGGGCAAACTTGGAGCAAATCACTACAAATAATATTCTCTGCTTACTTGCATGATGATAAAACATAAAATGACTTAAAATAAGGCCATGAGCTTTGGCCTATGTAATAAAAGCAATCTGTTTCAAGCTTTCTAAATAATAGACCAATATTTTCATGGCAAACCAAAGCATGCTGGCTCTGGAAGATTCAGCTGAGGTTTAGATTTCACACAAGAAATGTTTTCAAGGACTTCTTGTTTAAATGAAATTAATTTTAGTGTAGAAGACTGGGTTAGGCAATTGGAAAAACATTTACCTTGCTTTTGACATAGATTTTTTTTCAATGGGAACCCATTTTCCTCCATGACACAATTGGGTAAACTATGACTGTCCTCTTATTGTCTTTGGGACCCTTTTCTCCCTTTATATTGCCCAACATTGCCTCTAATGTCTTGGTTGCCATATCACAAGAGTAACTAATGTTGATCTTATCTTCCACTAGCCCCTTCCAGATCTTTTTCAGATATATACACATTTGACAACAACTTTGTAAATAATAGAGTCATATCATCTTAGCCAAGTTAAATTGAAAGTTTATAAACTGGCTTTTCTCTCTTTTTTTAAATCCCTAAGGAACAAAGAGAAAAATAAGGCTACTTCTAAAAACATTAGAGGCTCTCCATCCCCAAATTTTATAAAATGCAAACTGTCTCGGGATCTGTGGGCCAGTCGGAGGGGCTCAGTTACCTAGCTTGGTAAACCAATGAGGTCTTTTTTTCCCCAAGTATAACATTTTTATTATAAATGGCATTAGATGTACAAGGATTCTAAGCAATGTGGTCTAGCATGTACTTGTGTTGAACAATAACTGTCCCAGGATGCATACAGCTTGAACCAGAAGCAGGTGTTATTATGGCCCTACTGCACTGAGCAATCAGATAGTTTCAAATCTCCATACACCATTCTTTGGATTTGCAAATAGTCAAAAATAAAAGATTTTTGTTCCCTCTAAAATTCACTTTTCAGGACAGTAAAGAATTTGTAGTGAATGCCATTTTCCTTCACATAGAAAAAAGAAATTGAACATTTTATAAATTAAATCAATGAGCTTAATAATTTCCTTCTGCATTTGTGAACCTCATTGTATATTCATATCCTCACACATTTATCAAAGCAAATTTACACCCTCTCTCATTGTGAGATTCTGATCAAGTTATTTTAAAATGTGACTTAGCCCCCTTCCCACAACACTTTCTGTCAGTTATAGAACACTTCATAACTTCTCAACAAGTCAATTAAATTTTGTTTGAAACTTAATAATGATCAAAATTTAAATATATTTACAGTGCTATAGAGAGGGAGGACAGGACTGAGAGTCAGGAGTCTGAAAGTTATATTACTTTGCTAAGTTTTGGCAGTTTTCTCACTTGAATGATGAAGGGACAGGACTAAAGTCCTACTTGGAACAGTTGATGCTGGCATTTGTCCCAGTCCCCAGATTGAAGGGGGCAATCCCTTGCCATGTAGTAAGCACTTGATAAATGCCCCCCCCCACACTATTAATTCTAATGGAAGTAGTTTTCTGAGTCCATCAATCTACTCAAACTCAATCCCAGCTACTAAAAAACTGATGCTTTGGTAGATGAGAACACGTTTCATTTGTATTTTGGATCATAGATATGAACAAGGCTTGGATCTCCATTCAATGGAGACATTTTTACAACAGGGTTTAACAACAGGATTGATTGTTGAGCTTGGTTTCTGTGGGATGGGCACAAAACCAAGAAACTAGTTTGGATTGGAATGATTAAAGGGTCTGAAAGTTTAACTTGGAAGCTCCTCTCCACGTTCAAAAAGGGGTGGTTAGGGGACGGGTTAGGGGAGAAGAGGCCCAGCCTTCTCTCAGCCACTTCTTCCTTTGCCAGGAGGATGATCGTCAGAGGGTTCCACGATTTGGACTTTTTCATCTGGGTTCTGGCAGTGTGCCCAGCTGATGGCAGTGTTTTCTTTTTCTTTCTTTTTTTTTTTTTAATTTTATTTATTTATAATTTTTTGACAGTATATATGCACGAGTAATTTTTTTTAAATAATATTATCCCTTGTATTCATTTTTCCAAATTTTCCCCTCCCTCCCTCTACTCCCTCCCCCTGATGACAGGCAATCCCATACATTTTACATGTATTACAGTATAAACTAGATACAATATATGTGTGTAAATCCCATTTTCTTGTTGCACGTTAAGTATTAGCTTCCGAAGGTATAAGTAACCTGGGTAGATAGACAGTAGTGCTAACAATTTACATTTGCTTCCCAGTGTTCCTTCTCTGGGTGTAGTTGTTTCTGTCCATCATTGATCAGCTGGAAGTGAGTTGGATCTTCTTTATGTTGAAGATTTCCACTTCCATCAGAATACATCCTCATACAGTACTGTTGTTGAAGTGTATAGTGATCTTCTGGTTCTGCTCATTTCACTCAGCATCAGTTGATGTAAGTCTCTCCAGGCCTCTCTGTATTCCTCCTGCTGGTCATTTCTTAGAGAGCAATAATATTCCATAACCTTCATATACCATAATTTACCCAACCATTCTCCAACTGATGGACATCCATTCATCTTCCAGTTTCTAGCTACCACAAAAAGAGCTGTGATGACAGTGTTTTCCCAGGGAGGCAAAGACTCAAAACAGTTTCATGGATCTCAGATCTACAAGGAACCCCCTGAAAAGTTACACACTGCCCAGGGGGGAGGACTTGAGAGTCCCAGGCCAAGGTCCCTCCTTTTCTAAGTGCTTTCTAAGGCAAACTCTGCACTTAGCATGCCTGGGGAGACAGCACACCACAGACTCTTGAAGGTCTTAGCCAACTTCTAAGACTGTACATTAATACTTTAATGACCAAGTTATCCTTTATCTCTTGAGTTAACTTATCTAAGGACTTGCTACTATGTTTTACCTCTGCTTCCTGCACCCAAACTAGATCATAATCCTTGGCAGCTATTCTGTGCTCATCATACTACCAGAATAAATACCCATTTAAACATTTTTAAGAATAATATTTTATTTCCCTCAATTATGTGTTAAAATATTTTTTAAATGTTTTGAGTTCCAAATTCTACCCCTCATTCTCCATTTCCTGTCCTGAGAAGCAATCCAATACAGTTTATAAATGTGCATCCACATAAAACAGTAAATACCCATTTTTGAAAGCTAGCTACATTGGTTTGATTGGCACCTACTGACAATCATGGTGGGGGCTAGGAGCTGTAGAACTAGGAAATCCATTACAACTCCCAGCCCTATCCCTAGAACCCCTAGGGGAACATAGAGTAGTTGGGATCTAGGTACCCAACACACTGGGAGAATCACAGCCCTGGCTGGCTACCCCTTTATCTGAGGAAGAACGCTCGGAACCATAATCAATAAATCCCGCCATTTCTACTGGGCCGGTTATGCTGGTCTGAGTGGCCCCCCTCACCATTCCTGTAACTTTTCTAACCAAAACTCCCTTCCTTTCCAACCTGAGTTGCTTCCTCTTATTAGAACGTAAGCTTCTTGAGGGCATGAATGATCTCCTCTGTATCCCCCTGGAAGCCTTGCACATGGCCATGTTTGGTTATTCAGTCATTTTCCCTTCAGTCTGATTCTCCATTACGCCATCTGGGGTTTTCTTGGTGAAACGCTTGGCCATTTCCTTCTCCAGCTCATTTTACAGGTGAGGAAATGGAACGCTAGAATTCAGTGACTTGCCCAGTGGCCCAGAGCTGCTAAGTGTCTGAGGCCGGATCTGAACTCAGGGAGAAGAATCCCGCTGACTCCCAGCCCGGAGTTCTGGTACCCCTTAGCCTCCGGCACACAGTCACCATGAAGGCACCATGCTGGGCTGGACTGAAGGTAATGGGGCTTACAACTCAGGAGTGGAAAATAAGAGAGGGGACTTTGCTCCAAGCCTCACAGCTAATTAGTGTCACAAGTGGGGCTCTTACACTACATCCCCTGTGCTTATTTAAAGATTTAGGTTTGTGCAGCCAGAGAGCGTCTCCTCCTATTTCTCTGCTCCCTAGTACCACCTAACAGGAGGTGATCACAGGAAGCCCTGATTTGTAGGACTGTGCACCTGTGATATGGCCACATTCACAAATAGATCCTTAGAATCTGCTCTCTTAGACATGTCCAGTTCTACAGAAGGTGCTCCAGCAGGTCAAGGGATGTCCTCCTCACTCATTGCCATAGAATAATCTTAAATTACCCTGCACCAATTTTTCTCAGTCTCTCCTCTGTGCATAGCACCATGATGGGTGTTCAGGCTATAAAGGGAAAACTAAGTTTTTATGGGGGAATAAAACCTATACATGGATAAGTGATTGCAGGTGAGTCAATCAAGGAGAATCCAGGAGAGCTCCCATAATTAGAGCCCATCTTAAGCTCCTACCACCCACAGTAATTAATTTAATTTTAGGGTGCTATGCTAGGCAACAAGTGGGGAACAAAGATGAAAAAGCCCTGGCTTCTGCTTTCAAAGAACTTGCAGTTTAGAACAGAAGAATTAGGGTCTGGGCAGGCTTCAAAAGACTTATTCAGATACGTGTAAATATCAGTGGGAATATATTCATTTGCAAAGGAGAAAATCTAATAAAGATGGAAAGTGCTCAGGAACATGTTTCCAAAAAAAGCTCAAAAATAGATATTTATAGGTATTCTGGAAGATTAGTAGATTTCTTGTAGCTCATAATTGGCCACATGAAAGTGTTTCTGGCATGAGGGATAGTCAGAGAGAATGCCCCAACTGAGAGATGGAGTGTCTTGCTAGTAGAACTTCCAGGAAGTCTAATGTCACAGGTCCAATGGGTATTTGGGGAGTAAAGCGTATGCAACAAGACTGGAAAGGTAGGAGGGGCAGGTTATCATGGCCAAAAAGAGCATTTTGTATTTTCTCTGGAAGGCAAGAGGGAGCCATGGGGTTTATTGAATAGAGAGGTGATATGGTAAGACCTGAGCATTAGGAATATCACTTTAATGGCTGAAGAGAGGATGGATTGGAGGGGGAAAAGCAGACCCCCTCCTTCAGCAGCAATCACCATAGTCCTGGATGAGGGTCTGCACTAGAGGGAGGGCAGAGTCAGAGGAGAGAGGGAGGAATCATTGAGAGATTCTACAGAGTCAAGGGCTTGGCAACAATTTGTATATGGCGGCATGAGAGACAATGAGGAGTCCAGGACGGCTCCTGGATCGGAGCCTGAGAGATGAGAAGGAAGCTGTTACTCTCTCTAGTAATGAAATGGTGGGTGAGGAAGGAGAGTGTATGAAAAAAGGTAAGTTCTATTTTGGGCCATACTGATCTTAAGATCCAATTTGAGATGGCTAAAAGGCAGCTGGAGACTCGAGAGTGTTGGTCAGCAGAGAGGCTGGGACCGCAAAGCTAGATTTGAGAATCATTAGTCTGGAAATGGTAATTAAATCCCTTGGAGCTCTGGTTAGAAGAGTGATCTGGAGAAAGATCCGGCAAAGGAGACAAAGAAGGAGCCGTCAGAGAGGTAGGAAGAGAATCAGGGGATAGGGCTATCCCAAAATTTAGACAGAAGAAAGTATTAAAGAGAAGAAAGCGACCAATCGCGTCAAAGTTTGCAGAGAGAGAGAATGAGGACTGAGGAAAGGCCATTGGATTGGGCAAATACAAGTTCATTGCCAGCTTTGGAGAAAGAGCAATTTTGGTGAAATAGTACATCGGAAGCCAAGGTAAGGGGTTATGGAGAGAGAGGAAGGAGAGAAGTAGCAGTAGAGGAACCAAATGTGGACACCTTTTCAAGGAGGTTAGCTACAAAAGGTGGAAGAGAAATAGGGCCACAAAGGAGATGGAAGGATCATGAGGGGTTCTCCAGGAGAAGGGAGATATGGGATGTTTGTAGGCAGTAGGAAGTGACCCAGTAGACACAGAGAGATTGAAAATAAGGAAAAGAGTGGGAATGACAGAGTGGTGATTTGTTTAAGGAAATGGGATAAAATCAGATTGTTTTCGTAAGAAGAGAAGTTAGACTTGGAAGAAGTAAGGTTACTTTACTATGTGGTATAAATATATGGTATAGAATCACATTTTTACAAGCAGATCTCAACAGAATGATGGAGAGACGGAATAGGACAGATAGACAAATGGATTGAGGGAAGGAGGCAGAAAGGAGAGGGGGAAGAAGGGAGAGAGAGACAAAGAAAAAGAGACAGAGCGATGGAGACATAGACAGGAGAGCTCTCTTTTCTATATGTGATAAGAAGTGAGTCCCAAGTCACTTCATCTGTCTGTATCCCATGGAACTCCCTTTGGTCATTGAGAACTAAATCATGTTTTTCGAACTTGAAATGACTCATCCATGAACAAGTTACTGTATGTCCTTCCCCTCTCCCCCAAGCCCTCTGAGGGCAAGGGCTGTCTGCTTGTTGCATCTGTACGCCCAGCACTGAGCACAATGTCTGGGGCAAAAATTAGGCACCTAATAAATTCTTCTTGTTGTCAATTTTGATAGATGAATTGTAACCTGGTGGATAAACTGTCGTGGTACAAGTTTCCATACTGGGAGTTCTCCCACAAACTCCCTGGCCCAGACAAGAAACCAAAGTCTGTATATGTACTTTGTATGTACATATGAGCACATGCTGATTTTACATTTGTGTATGTATATATATAAGCTTGTATATACACAAATACACATCCCTATATAATGCATTTGAGGCAGCCTGGTATTGGGAGGAGGTGGCAAGACTCTGCTCTTCTATCTTTGTGACCTCTGGGGAACCCTCAGCAAACCTGGACTTCTCTTCCTTTGGACAATAAAGGGGTGAGCCCTACTGAGCACTAAAATCCCTTCTAGCCCCAAACCTAAATTGTGTGTGTGTGTATATGTGTGTGTGTGTGTGTGTGTGTGTTCCCATGAGTGTCTTGTGCACAGGTAACAAAGCTGACAATGTCTGGCCCATCTTCAGGTTCCCAGGTTGTGTCTCTAGTGATCAGTGTTAAATTCTATTTAAATGCTGAGAACAAGGGTATGTCTTGCTCGATTCCTTAGGATCAGGATTTAGAACTTGGAAGGGAACTTAGAAAGCAGGGAAGCCCCTGACAACCCAACTTTTCACCTTTCAGGGAGCTCCATGGGAGAGTCTTAAAGATTATGGAGTTGATTTTAAATCAGTTTTTTGGGGAATCCATTCCTCCCTTTCTCGTATTAAGACTTAACAAATGCAGGCTGTTTGAATGTGGGATATGGTGGAAGGCAACTCTTCAACACTGGTCGTGGTTAATTCTACTATATCGAACATTTGGGTGAGTAATACTAGATTTCAAATCTAGGAACAGACTCAGAAGTTTCTACCAAGTGGGAAAGTGCCCCGCTCTGTTAGCCAGCCGTGATTTAGAAAGCAAAGCCACTGAAATGATCAATTTTCCCCTTGTGGCTTGACACTGAGGTTCAACTGGTCTTTCTGCTTCAGACTCACAGCACAGAGATTTATCTGTGTTTCATCAAGTATGAAAAATATATGGATGGAAGGGTTTCCGGCCAAGCCCCCCAAAGCCATCCAGTGCCTCCATTAATGTCAGCAGGCTCGTAAATTCCCAGCCTGCATCAAGGAGGCGACTGCCACTACACAGAAGCCCCCAAAGGTTCCCTGGCCTCCTGTAAATCCACTTACACTCAGTAAAGACGATTAAATGCACATGGATTTAATTAAATGTGGTCCTCCTTTGAAAGCAGAGGGGGTTCACACCTTCTTTAAGGGGAGGACAAAAATCAAGGTGTGAAGTACGTTTTTATTTTTTTACTGCCAAGTTACAAGATCTGATTTATTCTTGTATTTTTCCTTCTGTTGAGTGGGATTCGATAAGCAAGAACGCAGATGGCTGTAGACTCTGCTGTCTTTTTGTGTTATTCTAAGGAATTATGCAGCAGCAAACAGTCCTGCTCCGCTTGCAACAATTCCTAGTTCATGAAAACATATTTCTTGTTGCAAAGGAATAGGGAGTCATTGATTACATGATTAGCTATTTGGAGGGAAGGAACGACTTTTCTGCTGAGGGAATGATACTTTCACTGTCTACTTTTCCCTTCTCTACCACCTTAAAATCTGTTTAGATAGAAAATTAATAAACAAGCAGTGGCAGCTCACTATGGAAGAGAAAGGCGAGAAGGGAAGTGGGTCTCCTCCAAAACACTGTCATCCATTTGGACTGAGGATTCCCTAGATCAAAACTTCTGGCCATCATTCACCCACCAGTTTTCCTCACATCAAACAACAAACCAGCTACTTTTCCCACTTAAGTAACCAGAAAACAGCAGAGAAATATTCACTGTGGGGAGAAATGGGTATCAGGAAAATGGAAAGTTCATCCCTTTGGGGGTAGAGGGGAGCTGGGAGGCTCACTGCTCATGTGGACCTCCTTTTATTAATAATTTCTCATGGGGAAATCATCCAGTAAATAAAGCGAAAAGCAAAAGGAAACAGCACCATCATATAAGAATGATGAAATTCTTCCAATCATCTTAAATCAGACAGTCCATCTACCCTCGGGAAACACATGGGAACACAGTGATTTTTCTGCGAGGTCTCCCCATGTGTGTTGTACAAGATAGACAGCTTGCTATATCAAAACAAGAGGTTTCCTTTCCTAGGAAACCCTTTCCCTTTCTAGATAAGAGTATAATAAAATTCTCCTCGAGTTACCATGATACACTGCTGAGCTTTAGGAACACTGGGTCAAATATCTATTTTTTTTCAGGACTTGTCCACTTTCAGAAAGTCAAAATCCTTTAATCCTTTTCATTTCACAAGAAAAATGCATGCCAGAAGGAATCATAGGACTCATCTTCACCTCTTTAACATAATTCCCAAACCCTCAAGCCAAATACTGTCCTTCATAGACAAAACACTAAGGGTCATAATCTCCTGAATTTAATATCCCAAAGCCCTGCTCTCAGGATGGCCCCTGCCTCGCAAAGCTGGGTTAGCCTAGGGCTACTGTGTTATGCTAATTTGATATATGGGAGCCTCTGTCATCAAAATATGTGCTTTTTTCTCAGCCCCACACCTGTAGAATATGATCTTCCCCTAAGATTTCCCTGAATAACATCCTGGAAGTTTAGTTCTGGTGAAATCCCTCTCCTCCCATCAGAATCCAGACCCTCTTTACTGCAAAATAAAAGGAAAAAAAAACAAGTTATATGTGTTGAGTTCAGAGCTTCTTAAAAGAATGGACACAAACTATATTTTGAAAAATGGGATCCATACCCTATTATAGATCCTAAGCTGGAAGGGACTTTCAAGGTCATCCAATTTAACCCTACAATGGTAAAAGTGAGCGAACAGGCTCAGGCAGGTAGATAGACCTGTCTAATAGGGTCACAGAGGAAGCATCAGAGGGATTTGAAGCCAGCTTTTTTTTTTTACTGCACAGTCCATTTTCTTGACACTTTACTATGCTTCCTCCTTCCAAAAAAATGACACATCTGATTTACTCGTTCACTTGTGAATATGTTTTTAAAACCTCTAGGGAAAGACATTTTTACAACTTCTCTTAATAACTCCTTTTTGTGTTTAACAGCATTTGCCGTTAGAAAAGCTTGTTTTCTGCTCATAGCTCTGCTAGTGAGGTAGCTTGGGCTTGGACTGAGCCACTGACTCATTGAGTGACCTTGAGCTTCACCTCTGTGACTTTGAGGTTCTTCTTCCATCAAAAGAAGGGGCCACACTGAGTGCTCTCTGGGGGATCTTCCAGTTCATGCCTTCTGGGATTCTGTGACTATCTCCCCAGTAGATTTTATATTCTCCTTTCTTCTTCTTGAACTTCAACTCTTCCATGCCTAAGGATTCCATCATCGGAGATGATCATGGGCAGCCCTTCATCAAAACTCTTCACCAGATCACACACTTTTCAAAGGCCGCCTCATCCAAACTGCATAGAGATCCAGGGATCCTCTACGGCACGGACCCATGGTCATCCGGTCCCTACAGGACAACGAACTCTGGAGATAGGGGGATCTCTCCCTCTCCATTTTACCTTGGATGTTTTGGGGCTCAGCAGCAACCCCTCTTCAATGGCAGGCAACAGTGACCCCCAATGCTTCAGCAATCATATCAAAGAGAACTGCAGCTGACGTTGATCTTGGTACCCATTATTCCAACATGGGGGAATGGAGATCCTTGCTAATGGCCAAGGAAAGGAGACAACTCCAAGTTATGTAGCCTTTGTTCACACAAAGAACATTTAATCAGTGATGCTGCAAAGAATCAAGTTGCAATGAACCCCGCTAACAGTGTTTCTTTTTTTTTTTTATTTTAGAAATATCTCTTTATTTATTCCTCCCACTTAATAGTACCTTATTTTTTTTTTTTTGCCAAATTAGAGGTAAAGATAGTTTTCAACATTTACTTTTATAAGATTTTATTTAGAGTTTCAACTTTTTCTCTTCCCAAGACAGTAATCCATCTGATACAGTTTATACATGTACAATCATGTTCAACAATAGTCTTATTGTTAAAGAAGAATCAGAACAAAAGGGAAAACCACGAGAAAGAAAAACCAAACAAAAAAGTGAAAATAGCAGGCTTTGATCTGCATTCAGACTCCATAGTTCTTTTTTTCTAGACATAAATAGCATTTTCCACCACAAATCTTTTGGAATAGTCTCATAAACATTGTATTGTTGAGAAGAACTAATCTATCAAAGTTGATCATTGCACAATGTTGCTGTTACTTGGACAGTGTTTTCTTGGTTTTGCTCACTTTGTTCAGCATCAGTTTACGTCTTTCCAGGGTTTCTGAAATGTGTTTGCTCATCATTTTTAAGCCCAATAGTATTCCATTACATTCATTTACCATGCCCATTCGATGGGCATGCCCTCAATTTCCAATTCTTTGCCATCACAAAAAGAATTGCTATAAGTATTTTTTTTTGCATATGAGATTCCTTTCCTCTTTTTTATGAACTCTTTGGGATACAGACCAAGTGGGGTTTGCTGGATCCAACCATATGCACAATTTGGTTGCCTTTTGGGCATAATTTCAAATTCACAACTCTACAAACAATGTATTGGTGTTCCAATTTTCCCAAGTCTTCTCCAACATTCATCACTTTCCTTTTCTGTCATATTAGCAAACCTGATAGGTATTAGATTATACATCAAATCCATTTTAATTTGCATTTCTCTAATCAATAGTGATTTGTAGCATTTTTATATGATTGCAGATAGCTTCATTTTTTTTTTATCTCAAAACTGCCTATTCATATCTTTTGACCATTTAACAATTGGGGAATGACTTAGAATCTTAAAATTTTGACACAGTTCTTTATATATTTTAGAAATGAGGCCTTTATCAGAAACAATGGCAGTAAAACTTTTTGCTGGCTTTCTGCTTCCCTTCTAATCTTGGTTGTATTGATTTTGTTTATGCAAAAACTTTAATATAATCAAAACTTTCCATTCTTTATCTTTTGTTTGGTCATAAATTCCTCTTTTCTCCATAAATCTGACAGGCAAACTATTCCTTGCTCTCCTAATTTGCTTATGGCATCACCCTTTATGTCTTAATCATGTACCCATTTTGACTTTATCTTGGTATACAGTGAGATGTTGGTCTATGCCCAGTTTTTGCCATACTATTTTCTAGTTTTGCCAAATAGTGAGCTCTCAACCCAGAAGCTGGAGTCTTTGGCTTTACCAAATAGTAGATTACTATAGTCATTGACTACTGGTGCTTATTAGTCACATATTTGATGCTACTGCTGTAGAGTCAATTATGGCACACTGGCCTTTCCCAACAGTGAATGACGTAGGCAAAGGCTAAGGTCCACATTTATTATAAAGAGGAAACCAACAATTTCTATCTATAACTATCTTCCACGTTCTTGACCAAGATGAGAGAAATTGCTGAAGCTTACCTTGGGAAGACTGCCTTAAATGCTCTTATCACAGTACCAGCCTCCACAATTCCCAACATTGAGATGTTGGAACCCTCGCTGCAATCACTGTGCTCCAGATCATCAATGAATCAACTGCTGCTTATGGCTTAGGCAAAAAGGTTGGTGTGGAGAGAAATATGCTGACCTTGACTTTGTAGTAGAACTTTTAATGTCTCCCTTCTCTTTGAAGTCCAGTCCACAGCTGGGGACAACCACTTGGGTTGGGAAGACTTAGAACAAGAGGACTGTCCACCATCTGTGCACTGCTCATGAACTTGTGAAGTACATCCCTTTGTTTGGTACCCTGGTCAACACTGACATGGCCCGTCTCCGGGATGATGTCAAATTCTACACTTCCGTCACTCATCTCCATGTTGAAGAGATGAATACTGACTTCTGTGACACAATGGGCCTGGTGGAAAAGGCCCTAAGAGATGCCAGGCAAGATAAATCACTGACCTATGAAACCATCCTGGTAGATAGCTCTACTTGGACTTCCCTGAGGTTCTACACAAGTTCTAGAGAGGTTTAGAGAGGGATTTAGCTCCAGAGGAACTCAGAAGCCATTGCTCTCTTATTACAGATGACTAAACTGAAGCCCAGCGATGCGAAATAAAGCCCAAGGTCATAAGCATCCATTGGCAGTGGGATTTGAAGCAGGTCTTGAGACTCCAGAACTGGTCTTGCCCATGGTAACTTTAATCCAGTTAAACACACTTATTACAAAGTACAAAAGTGCTATTAACCCTTTCAGCCCAGCACTTCAAGGGCATTGGCTCATAACCTGGCAGCTGATGGTATAGCAGATAGAACACCTGAATTCAAATCAGGCCTCAGACACTTACTGTTTGGGCAAGTTACCTATCATCTATTTGCCTCAGTTTACTCATTTGTAAAATGGGGGTAATCATATCATCCCCCTAGCTGGCATGAGGATAAAATGAGATAACTGTTGTAAAGTGCTTCGCACAGTGCCTGGCATCTAGTCAACGCTGTAGAAATGTTAGTGATGATGAGGAGGATGTTTTACTTTTTTATAATCTCTTCATCCTGGTTTGGCTTCTCATTGCTGCACCTTACTCATAATGCTTAACCCTTGGTGACCCTGACACGTGCCGTTCTCAGCTGGCAAAGAAATGGGCAACGCTCAACTTAGTTGGATTTTCCAAGCATCCGTGTTTACTGATTCTCGGCAATCGCCTACTGGGACTTCTTTTAGTAAAAACCAACCATCTCTAAAGTGCTTTAGTTATAAGAACCCCAGGGAGCCCAGATACAAAGCCCACACTCTCATTTTTAAAAGCTATTCTGGGTTGGGTCAATAGTCAACAGGACAGGAAAGTCAGCCCCTGAAACTGGATCCAAAACAAGCCAAGAAATCATCCCCACCTCCCAAAATGGACTGCAGGACTTCCTGGAAGGACCTCCAAGCTGATTTCTTTGTAACAGGCTTCGAAAGCATTCAAGACATTTAAAGGACCAGAGACACTTCAGGAAATAAAGCAAGTAAAATATACCTACAGCTTCATCCAGCTCTCCCATTTTACAATGAAGGAAATTGGGGTCCAGAGGAATTAAGTAGATTTTTCCAGTCTCACACACATCGTAGGAGCTTAATAAATACTTTTTCATTCATTCATCCATCTATCCTTCCAATTATAGATCCACATTTTCTGACTCCCAATCTAGAAGGCTCTTTTCCTGGCTATTTCCCAAATACAAGGACACCTTGGAGAGGTGTAAGGTGATGAGAAAGCCCCAAGAGATGGAAAGGACAGACCAGATAAGCTGTGGTGGACAGAGGCAGCTCTTACCGACACTCGATGAACCAATGCCGGATCTGGTCCTGAAGGCTCTCTTTGATGTCTGGACCTTCTAACATCTTCAGATTTGTCTTGATGGAAACTAAAGCCTCTTTGTAGTCCTCTTCATGCTTCTCCTGGACCTCATAACGTAGGAAGTTCACTTTCTGGGCACTGAGAAGTGTGTTGTTGAAACTCTGAATTTGTGGTGATGGATTCTGAAAAAGAAAAAGATCAGGGCACTCAAAGGAGACTAAGCTTGTGTATCAGTTTCATGAACCAAATATGGGAAATATTCATTCAGAATGGCGCTGGGGTCTCCCCCTTTGAACAATCTTGGGCAATCCATAAAAAGCCTGTCGATTTCTTCTCAGAACTTTTTGTTTAAAAGCAGAAAACAGAGCAGAGCAAAGCTTTCTATTAAAATGAAAATGTTTGTTTTTCCTACTCAAAGTCGCAGATCCTTTGAAATTTAGCCACTGATAGATTTCAGGCTGAGAACCCCTGATGGGATAGGAAGTGCTCCCTAGGGAGATGTTTTTGAAGGAATAAAGAAAATTCAGCTTTTGAAGAAATTTTCAAAGTGAGATTCAAGCCCTACACTGGTTGAAATCAGGGAATATTCACCTTTTTTTTTTATACACAGAAAGAACCTGGTTAGCTTTTTTTCTGGAAGCTATTTGCTATTCACTCTCGTTGCTAAAAAGTTCTACCTTATATTTATTAATTCATTGACCAAGAAATATGTAGTGAGTTACCAACTTGTATGCATATATAACACAATGCTAGCTCACTGGGGAAGGGGTATAAAACAGGCAAAAGTTTTAACTCCCCTCCTTAAGGTGATGGCAATTTGACTAGGGCCAAGGAGGGGCGAGACTAATACACACACACACACACACACACACACACACACTCACACACACACACACACACTCACACACACACACACACACTCACACACACACACACACACACACACACAAACACACACACACACACACACACACACACACACACACACCCCATAAATGCTCACTTGTACATGTGCTTGTGCCCATGAAATAACGGGCAAAATAAAGCAAGGTGCTTATAAGAGATCAGGAAAGGGGTGGCTCAGTGCAGGTTAGAATTCTCATGGAAGGCACAGGACAAAAGAACTTCCTTTGATAAGGAAGCAAAAATTGAGGGGGAATTCTAAGAGAGGAATGGTGAAAAAACAGGCCAGGAAGGATATCTGCAAAGGGGAATGAAGAGACTGGCCAGAGGGATGTCTACAGTCCTCCAAAAAAGAGGTAAACAGCTTCTCTGACTGAGTTAATACCACTCTAATAACTGCACCAACTTTCAGTCCACTTCATGCTGGTCCATCTTAGATTTGACCTCTTGTCTAGCTCCATCATTACGCAGAGGGGGAAAGAGCGTATAAGAAAAATGAAAGGCTTTGACCAACGTCCCACAAAGGGTTAATGTTAGCTGCAGGATTCCAGTCCCAAACACCTCACTTCCAATTGGGAGTCCTCCCCACTCTGTGAAATAATTTACAGCCAATACCACCCAACAGATGAAACCTATTTGCTGTAAAGGTAGTTTAAAATGAATTTTAAAATGGAATTGCAACTCTGCTCATTACATTAATGACAGAACCAAAGAACTCTCAAAATGAGGTCTCATTCTCACCCTCCCCTCTCTTTCTTTTCTCCAAATTTGCCTGCATTTATGGAAGGCACTACTTGATTTCCAAGCACCCACTTTTGTAACCTGGGAACTCCCCTAAACTCCCTGCTTTGCCCTCTCTTCCACCAACTGCCAATCAGCTTTGATTCTAGTTCATGCCCTTTCTTCTATCTTAACTCCTCGAGGTGCCACTCAAACCCAGACCCATGGCACTTCTTCCTATTGTTATAAATACTGAATTGCACTCCCTGCTTGAGCTCTTCCCACTCTCTTGTTTAGCTGCCAAACTAATCTTGTGAAGAGATCGGTCCATTCCCCTGCTCAAGAATATTCAGTTATTCTCTATTGCCTCTGGGATAAAACAACAGCTCTGCTTTTGTATTTAAGACCCCCACAGTCTGGTTCCTACTGAGCTTAAAACCCTTTTTTCACACTGTCCTTCCAGTCAAAACTGGGCTTCAAGCTATTCCTTGAACTTCATAGTTTTTATGCTACCTCCATTCTTACCTATGTGACTGTAAGCATACCACTTACTCAGTTTCTTTCCCTGTAAAATGAGGGTCTTGGACTTGAAGGTCACCCACTGTACCCAGACGGTCCCCACTCTTTAACACAGCCCCTCAGATGTGCTCCAAGCTCTCCCTTTGCCCCTGGTCCTGAGGTTTCTCCCACTCTGCAGACTCGCTCAGCTGCCATTTCTATCCTCTCTCCTCCTCCACAGAACAGAAGGACCTTGGGAGCAGGGCCTGGTCAATTTGGCTTTGCAGCCCCAGCCCTGAGCTCTATAATATATGATGTTTTATGAACATTTGTTGGAATTAAAGAGAATTGGAAAAGCCCCATTTCTAAGAAGAGAAGACATCAAATTAATGGAATTCTCTTGTAGAGCAGCTTCTCTATAGAAAGATTTTTATGTTTCTTCTGCAATTTGTTGCAAAATTACTTTAGCTACCATTAAAGTAATGAAAATGTCTTTTACTTAATCATCTCCTGTTTCCAAGATTATATCTAAAATGTGCATTTTTCCCTAATGCTTGCATTTAAAAAAGGAAAAAATATTATTTACACATTTGGATATTTTAGTTCATGTGAATGCTAGTTATTACAGGATAAAAAATGGGTCGTGACTATTCCCTTTGCTCTACCAACAACACTTTATTGATTGTTTTCCAATTAGCTTGTATCCATGAGTGAAGCTGTCCTGCCAATTTGCCCCTAAATGTAGCCACTTTTCCCTCCCCTTGCTGTCCCAGATGGCTATGTGCCCATCAGATTTGGATGGTCTTTTTCTTATCTCTACCTATGAAAACCAATGACTGTCTTAGCAGAGGGAGTCTCATTACCATTATCTCTTCATTAAAAGCTATTCTCTTTATTCTCTTTAATTAAATGTTTAGGCACCTTTTCTGTAGAATAAATGACAACCAGTCCCTCAGATTTAAACCTTCCACCTTTCCCACTTGTATAGAGTCTTATATTTAAAAAGGTTCTTTAATATGTACTTAAGCTACTTGTTTCTGTCTCCCTCTCTCTCTGTCTCTCTCTGTCTCTCTCTCTGTTTCTCTCTGTGTGTCTCTCTCTCTCTCTGTCTCTCTCTCCCCCTATCTCTTTCTCCCTGACTTTCTTTCTGACTCTGTGTGTGTCTCTCTCTCTTTCTCTCTCTCTCTCTCTCATCTCTCTGTCTCTCTGTCTCTCTCTGTCTCTCTCTGTCTCTCTCTCTCTCATCTCTCTGTCTCTCTGTCTCTCTCTCTCTCTCCCTCTCTCTCTCTCTCTCTCTCTGTCTCTCTCTGTCTCTCTCTGTCTCTCTCTCTCTCTGTCTCTCTCTCTCTCATCTCTCTGTCTCTCTCTCTCTCTCTCTCTCTCTCCCTCTCTCTCTCTCTCTCTCTCTGTCTCTCTCTGTCTCTCTCTCTCTCTCTCTCTCTCTCTCATCTCTCTGTCTCTCCTCTCTCTCTCTCTCCTCTCTCACACACACACACACACACACACACACACCCTGAACTGGGGCAAAACACATTTTCTTATCCCATTTAAGATAAGAAGAAATGGAAATTGAGGAGGTTAGTGATTTTCCTGAGTCACTGGTTTACACTAAGCTAGTTAGGACCAAACCAATTAGACCTCAGGATGCCTGACTTCTATTTAATCGATCTGAGTGAGGTGTAGACTTCTTGAAGGCAGACCCTGTTTTGTTTTTTTTATCTGCTTCCCCAGAGTCTAGAACAGTATCTGATAAAGAACAAATACTTATTAAGTGTGGGCGCAACCAAGGACAAAAAATGAAACATCCCTTCACAGGCTTTATAGTCTATTGGGGAAAATAGTATATAAGGATATACATTCAAAACTAAATTCAAGGGTGGTTTTGAGAGAGAGAAGGCCCAGCAGGGAAGAGAGGAGAGAAGGAAAGGCTTAGGTAAAAATTGGTATTTGAGTTGAGGCTACAAGGAAACAAGAAATCTAACAGGTAGA